>NC_080427.1:88136564-88436564 GCF_029873635.1 Malania oleifera | reverse complement strand
GCCACATAACTAAATATCAATATTATCAGGCTCTAAAAATTGTATATATGGTCTGAATAATAATTTTCTAAAACATATGATTTGTACTGAATCATAATAAAATTGCCTAGCATAGCATATTTCCCTTACCTGATTCCTGCTAAAATCCCCTACTGTGACAGGTCCTACACCTGCGGGATTCCCTACTCAACACCCTGAAAGCAACATTTACCAGAACAAAATATCACTATTTCTTCAACTACTACATTTCTTACATCTGTTGGAAAGCCAAATATTGCATAAAAGGCCTTACCCTGAATCTGGGATGAAATCCAACTTCGTCCCACCAACGATCCGCTCCGGCAGACTTGGACAGAACTTTCCTAGTAGCATCGTGGTGGCTTTAGATCGTTGATTCGATGACTAACAGAGCCAGAATCAAAGAGAGAAGGAAGGTAAACTGTAGTGGAGAGAGAGGGAAGAGATTTTCTGATTTTCCTACGTAAAAATCTAGGTTTAAGACTATTTATACCATGGGCTTCGTCGACGAGCCATGTCACCTCATTGACGAGGTCAAGATGGCATCTCGTCGACAAACTCTCCCCCTCATCAATGAAATTCAAATTTTCCAAAAACATCCTCTCAGTATTTTCTCGTTGACGAAGCGTACCCTTGTTGACGAGCCTAAAACACCACATTGTCGACAAAGTCTGCTGCTACCTTTTTATTATTCCCATTTTTGCTCTCTCTTAATTATTTAAATACAATTATTATTCGGGTTTTGAATATTGAGGCTCCTCTTAGAAACCTAAACATCATATCCTGCTCTTAGAGCTATATATTTATATATGGATTGTTGTAGGTCATAAGCATCATATTATGCCTTAATATCTATTTTCTGATGCATGTGTGATCTATAGGGATAATTATACTGGTCGGATGGTAAAATGAATCAATCTCTATCTAGTATAACTACTTTAAAAAGAATGCTTATACTGATTTGTATACTTAGAGGAATTAATCTTTAATTAGTATAAGCAGTTCATTACATCTGCTAGAATTGGTGTATTCCCAAGAGGGGGGTGAATTTGAATTTTAAACTTCTTCCTAGGATTAACTAGATATTAGCAGTATTTCACAACCTAGGGTCTTTCTAAATGCAATCCCAAATGAGCAGATAAATATAATGTGTGAAAATTAAATCATGCGCAACATTCACAATCTATTGAAAATAACATAGATGTGTAGTAAATAAATTGCGAAAATATGAAGTGCACACACGATATGTTATTGGGGTTCGGCCAATACTGCCTATGTCCCCGCCTCAGCTCGCAAGCCCGAGGATTTCACTAATGCTCACTTAACGGGTGGAGCGGCACTAGATACAATACCAGGTCAAATTACCAGGGCTGACCTCAACCTTTACAAACTCTCCTTATGGGACGGAGAATACCCACCTCAGGCCACACTTGGAATACAACAGATAATTAAAATTTGTGTACAATTAAGATGCTTCTTACACTAAGCAGATATGTACCACAATAAGCATAATAGAACCAATGCACTCAAATATGATAAGACATGCTCAAGTGAGTATATCAAATATATATCTCAATCAAATAAATTATATGATAATGTGAGAGATGCTAATGTGAAGTTATTTGTCAACTCTTAAGAATGTGTGTGTGTGTGTGTGTGTACGTTTCATTCAATATAGTATATTCAATAAATGAATAATCAAAGGTGCTTTATAAAACCCTAAGCAAATATCTCAAAATATTTTATCAAATATTTAGCACAATAGATATTAGGGTTTAAGCTTGCAAAAATATTTTTATCAAGAACACAAAGAAAACTTTTGAACCTTGCAATAAGGATGCCAAAATTTACAAGCAAGGAGGAGTTCTTCCTGAATAATATTTCTGAATAAAATATAATGGGAAAAAATTTAGCTTACTCTCAAAAAACAAGATCAAACAATGTAAGTATGTGAGAGTTGTTAGCTTAATCAGAATGTATAAATGCCCACAAGATATGAGTGTTCACTCAATCCTCAAGTTGCAATAGCTTTGCAAATGAAGATAAAGAAAACAATGCACTCTTTCTAAAATATGTAATCAATAGAATATGAGAAAGAGTTTTAACAATGAGCTTATGAAAATGTTGGAGTATGAAAGATTTTAGCACAATAAAATTTTCGAAGGATTTTTGGCTAATCACTTTTATAATCTGATGCTAATTATGACAAATGAGGGAGTATATATAGGTTTTCCAAAAAATATAACCATTGGGGACACAATGGGTATTTTTGAAAATGTTTAAACATGTTTAACAAAAATTAACCCTGTTCAACTGCGGTAAAATATTCACCAACCTGAGAGGTTCGGTTGACTATATTCATGGTTCGAATGATCGTAGTAATGAGTTCAGTCGACCATGGCCATTTTGAACTGGAGATACGGTCTACTATATTAAGGCAATTTTGAACCGTTTGAGATTCGGTCAATCAAGGCAGGTTCGGTTGACAATTTTATAAGGTTCGACCGACCAAGTCAGTTTTGAACTAATGGTTTGGTCGACCAAGTTGTTGGGAGTCAGCCACATGTCAGTTCGGTTGACCATGAAAGGCAAGTTCACTTCAAGACGGTAGATCGAGTAGTCAACATGTTTACTCTGGTAAGTTCGGTCGATCAAAGCTTCTATATAGCTTCAGGTTCGGTCGACCAAGAACACTTAAAATGTGCATTTAAGTTTTGTTTTGGTCTCAATGTTTCATCAACGTAGTGTAATTAAGCATAAGGGATTCTAAGGTGATCCCTAAGGTTAAATATGGTGTTAAGCATTTAATTCTTATCATGCATGATATGCAAATATTACAGACCCAAAATATAAAACAAAATGCATTTTAAAATAAGAACAAATGTCTTCAATCTTCTTACTTATGTGTCTTCATGGAATGCACCAGATACATATGATCCTGGAGTTTCTTCTGGCTTCCAAGTCCCTTGATCTTATGTGTGTTGAAATTTAGACCTGGTCACATACTTAAACTTTTATAAGATACTGGTGCTTTGTTAGCATCAAAACAGAGATCGGACTCAAAAAGTCAACAATCTCCCCCTTTTTGATGATAACAAACACTGAGGAGCAAAATAGGTTATGCCTGAAAAAGGCTCCCCCTAGGAGTATGCATAATTTAAAGAGAAACAATATTGCTCAAGCATAATCATGAAAGAAGACATTAAGAAAGAAACCATACATTTCGTTTTAACATTAAAGCACAGGCACACATGCATTTTGCTCAACAAACCTCTCCCCCTTTTTGCATCAGAAAAAGGGTTAAGCTAAGTAAAGATATTTGGTCATTTTAAAAGAAACTTTAGCTTAAAAAAAATGACACTCCCCTAAAAAAAATTTCCCTTTTGTAACGATTAAGCTCAGAAAAATTTTCCCTCTTTTTCAAATAGCATTTGGGCTTGTAAAAATTATAATTTTTTTTTGAAAAATATGGCAATTGAGTACACAAAATAGTATAACTGGTCATTTAAATTTAAAATGTCATAACAAACCAGGTCAAACTAGAAGTACTCAAAAATCATTGCAATTTAAACAATACATAAGACTCGCAAACAGAATGGAGTTCAGAACATGCGGCATATGATAGCAAAGAGTGGATTTGCGAATAAATTTATTCTAATAGATTTGTATACATTTTCATGTGAAATCACCAAACCAGTTGTGCAATTCAAAAACATATATGTATATAATAATAATAAGGCAAGAGATAAAGAGTTTTAGTTTTGAAATTAGTTTTTGCCATAAGACAACAAAAAAAAAAAAAAATTCTCCCCTTTTAGCGTTTTCAAAAAGTACTGGGGATGTGCTTGCTGAAAAAGAAACTTTAATATAAAGTTCAAGCAAGTAGAATTTTTCTGGTGAACATTTAAGCATAAAACAACTTATGACCAGAAAAATACAACCATATGAAATTTAAAGATATATCAGAAAAAATAAAAACAAGATCATATGGTAAAACGAATGACTGTGGCAAAACAACATATTTTAACTTAAAATTTTTAATAAAGCCAATACATTTTAGCACATACCACAGTGAATTACAACAAGGATCTAAGCCATAAAAGTTGGTGAGCACAATCAAGATGAAAATTTAATTTTAGATGCCCCCCCTATGAAATTAAGTAAATGCTTAGATGCATTGAAGTGTTTATACTTATCAAATGATAGTTTCACTAAGAGTTTCAAGCCGTATAAGCAATCATTTAAAATCTCTTCAAATAAATATACTGGTTAAGATTGATTTATAATTTTATGCAACCAGGATAATTATCCCAATATTTCACATATGCATCATAAAAGAAATATTAAGGCATATGCTCTCACATCATCTTTAATTTTTGAAAACCATATTTGAGAGTTTGCTTAAAGGGTTCTCCCATATATCTTTCTTCATAAATATTTTTGGGAAGAAACCCTTATTCTAACTTGTGAATCTTTAGCATCCCATTGCAAGATTCATAAAGATCATCTTGCTTTTATTGCAAGAATCCATTTTTGCACTAAACTCTAAAATCTCCCATACTTCATTTTGAAAAATATTTTTGGAAATTTCATATGAGAATTTGAAGATATTTGAAGTATACTTTACATATAATTTTTTTAAAGCAAATATCATATATTATTATTTGGGCATAAATTGATTTGAGAGAAAAACCCTAAGTTCTCCTACACTTTATTTGAAAAATATTTTTGGAGAAAAATACACATTCTCACTTGAGCTTATCTTATATCATACGTGAGTGCATTTTGAGTTTTATTGTGTACAAACCTTGCTTTTGAGAAGCATTTTCTTTTGTACAAAAATATTATAGTTGTATTCTCGGAAGAGGATTGCATTAGCCTGTAACATGCACCGGATTGGCTCAGACTCGGTTAGGAGAGTCCCAGATTGGTTCAAACCCGGTTAGGAGAACTAGGTGCACCATCCTATAAGTGTGGCTAGGTTGGGGTTGGCCTTGTAATGTGACCTGGGGTATTCCTTGCCCAGTAAGGAGAGGTGGTTGTAAACGGTGTTGCTCCACTGTTTAAGTGAGCATTAGTGGAATCGTTTTTCTTGTGAGCTTGTGGCGGAGACGTAGGCATAGTTGCCGAACCTTGATAACATATCCTGTGTCTTTCTCTTCTCTATGCCTTTTAATTTCATTGCACTAGAATTTATTTTCTGTATCTTTAGATCATTTTCATTCATCTCTTTTTCATCCTTAGGCATTTCTTTGTTATCTATGTTTTTAGTGGGGATGAGGTCACCATGTGTGACTACTTTCCAGACTTTCCAATTCATAGTTTGCAAATATATTCTCATTTTCTATTTCTAGAAGGCGTAGTTAATATTGCAGAAGATAAGTGGTCTAGATGAGGATTATCCCTCGCCAAAAGGAGATACACCTAGGTGTGCCATAGGGATCTTTACATAGCTTCTAGTTTTATATTTACTACAACCTAGCGCTTTGGTACCAATTGAGAATTTAGGTATACTCCCAAGAAGGGGGTGAATTGGATTTTTTTTTTAATTTTTTTAATTTTAAATTTCCTTGTAACTTAGGTTTGTAAATACCGTAGTTAAGTATGACCCGTTTAAATTTAATTTCTAACAACCACACAATCACAATAATATTGATCAACAACCTCACAAGTTCAGTCAACAATCCTTTGTACAATCCAAATTCAATCTTTTATGAATAAATGATATTAAAGATCAGTTGTTGAATTCCAATAACAAATATCAAGATAAGATTGATAAAATATCTCAAAACTTCAATATTAAAGATTGATTTTATAAAGCCTGCAACTTTCCTTCAATGGAATAATTATTTTAGCAAAATTAACTTCAGTTGTGATATTCAAAAATCAGTATTCAATTCTATTCTAAATTTGTTAAACCAACCAATGACAAAAAATATAGTTTCTTGATTTCCTGTATGAACCAAAATCAATATTTCAGCAACTTCCAATATACAACAAGTTCTCAATGTATATGCAGATTATAAACTTGCAATGAAGTAAAGAGATTAAGGAAGAAGAGCTGAAGACCAGATTTTTTACGAGGTTTGGTTGGAAGCCTACGTCCTTGCCCCAAGCAACATGCTGTGAGGATTTTCCTTTTCCCAAATTCATTACCAGGTGAAGTTATAACCTCTCTCCTTCAAAGGTGGAGTTCACCTCTCTAACGAGAATTTGCTCTTGCTAGGCAATGATCCAACAATCCTGAATCGTCAAGAAAAACAAGAAACAAAGAACAACTTTTGTTCATACAAGTAGTACTCTCAGTTAGATCAGATTTATACAATTGAAATTCAATATACTTCAATTAATAAACAATAGAGAAGATGAAGCCCGGTAGAATATAACCAGAGTTCTAATTAGATTTGAAATTCTTGGTAGAAAAGATCAGAAAACTGTGGGTTGTATTAGCAAAAAGCACTACAAAACTTTAGAGAAGATTTCAGCAGGAGAACATTGAATTTGTAATTTGTATGTGCTTGATTGTTGTATGTAATTTGTGAAAATAACAAGTATTTATAGAGTAATAAAGCATATTACCGTTTTCTTCAAGTTACTTGCTATATTTTCCAAGTATTCTCTAAGTTTGGGAGTCAGGAAATCAGTTATGGAAACTTTCCCATGCTGTTTAAAAGTCAAAACAAGAACTTTAGTCGACTGTGACATGAGGGTCAGTCGCCTGAGCCTTTTAAGTTCTATGTATTTTGAAAACTCAGTGTTGAGTTAGTCAGCTATGCTCTAAATGGTCAGTCGCCTATCTTGGCTCTGTTTGCTTAAAATTAACAGCATAAAAATGTTAGTCACTTGATGAAAATCCATCAGTCACCTGTCTTATTTGCAGCTTATATGTTTTTCAAAATTTTGATTCCAAAACTTTAACTTTTAATCTTGGAAAACGTAAATGAGACTTTTAAAATATTTTCCATGGTTTTCAAAAATAGGTCTCTAAGTCAACTATAGTTCCTAAGAGCTTCAAACATCCATGTTGAAATTGTGAAGTATTTACATGAGGCTTCTTATAAACTATAACTTTCTAAGCACTAAGTTTTCATGCATTTGCTTCCATTCTTTGTGTCTATCTTGAGCCCTTTCTTCAATTAATTTTAACTTTAGCTTCATCATACTCATGTCTCTAGATAATTGTCATTCAATCTCTTCAAACACTTGATCTTGATCGTTATGAAAGCATTTGAGCCCTGAAACTTAACTTAACCAAACATGTTAAGTACCCTTGATTTTTTATCATCAAAGCAAGATTCTAAGTCTTGTTAGGCCAACAGTAGAGAAAGAAATTTAACAACTTGCTTTTGTTTTTTAGTTCAACCAATTTTACTTGAGTGGAACTTGCACAACAAGAGTGAGCAATCTACCTTTTAAGAGGTTTTCATAGTTTATAATTTTTAAATCCTTGAACCTGTATTGTTGTATTGAAATGTGTAAAGATACATTGGCTTGAGATTTCTCATTCTCGAATAAGAGAGTGGGTGAGGGTAAGTAGACCTTGTATTATGTAAGTTCAAGTACCTTAGTTGAGGAGTAACTTATCGTTGTTCATTGAAAACTAGACTTGTGTAAAAGGCTTGATATTGTTATGGAGAATATATTAAACATAATGGAAGGGTCAAGGGAACTCCTCAAGGAGCAGATATTGATTCTATGTTGGAACCGAAGAGCTATAAATAGATAGCTTCTTGCTCTACCTCTCTGTTATTTTTTACTTCAAATTGCTATAGGCTGGCTATTTTATAATTTGGGATATTTTAAGCCAACAATTTGTATTAGTATAGGACTTTTCTTAATTGTCGTATATTCTAGAGTTAGATCAATGGCAATAGATAGCCAATAGCCTTATTGAGGGGCCATTTGTGCAATGATCACCTATTTTTGATTGTACAAATCTTGTAACCTAATAAGTAGGCAATAGATTTTTATTTAACTTTGCAATTGCAAATTATTAGAGATGTTTAAAATTACTTACCTAAGATTGAAATGATTATGTCAAATTATGATATATATTTAGAATGAAGCATGATGAAAATACTTCTAAAATGTTATCACTTACTAAAAGAACTTAAAAAAAAGTGTAAGTTACATTATCAAAATAATAAGAAAGATTTTTAAGTGTTTGCCAAGTAATTGTAGACCTCTAGTCATGGCAAGTCAAGAAGCAAAGAATTTGAATTGATTGAGTTTGAATGAGTTAATTGCATCATTGATCCACTCAATCAATATTATTATAAAATAAATTGTGACCCATACGTGGAGAAACAACAAGAATTACTCACTAAATGGTGATTAAATCAGATAAAAAGATATCCAACCCTGTATCTAATGTTCAATATTGATCGAGAGGTAAATGAGTTTTCTAAAAAAAACAATTTTTTTTCCTTTAATTTTGAAGATTTTGCAAGATTCTCATTCTTAAGTTATTCAAACTAATTAAGAGTTATGAAAGCAATTTTTGGGAATGAAATAAAGAAGAATACATGTATGAAAGTAACTTTAACCAAGCTACTCAACTTGGTATAAAGAAATGGAGGGAGTGGGATGTTATTACAAACGGTCCACAACAACGATGGCAAACAAACTTATAAAAAGGAAAGTGACCTTAACCCTTCTAGAATATAATATCTTGATTTGGAATAATTTATTAATATTTTTTTGTTGTTTTACTTTTTTATTTATTTATTTTTAGAAAGAGCCGGTAGCTACCCACATAGCGGTCTCGTCCTAAATTTATTTATAAACACTCACTTGTGGTAGAGGAAAACCATGGTTACAAGCAAAGCCTCTAGGAGAAAACAAATAAGCCAAAAAAAAAAAAAAAAAAAACCCCCTCCTAAAACAAACCACAAACAAAAAACTAAAAAGACAGAAAAAAACTAAAACTAAACACACCTAACCACATGACCCAAACTAAACAAGCCTAAAACAAACATCCAGGAAAACTACACAAGCCTAAACGAAAGAAAGCACAAAATACAGAACATTAACATCTATTGCTAGGGAAGCTGAAACTATCAAGTCTCAATATGCCTTTAAGTTTCCTCGGAAGCTCATCCCCCTCCTCATATTGATATATCATACCTTCTTCACCTTGACGAGCAAGGTAGTTTGTCGCTTGATTTGCCTCTCTATATATATATATATATATATATATATATATATATATATATGTTGAATAGAGAATTGAAGACCTTGAATGATGCGAACCTCAATCGACACGCGTTGAGACCCAACAACCAATATTGGAATGCTTGCCCAAGAAAGCTAAAATTCAGATTTTGATAGGAAACTCCGACCCAACGTTTATAAGTGAAACGTGAACCGTAAGTATAAGTAACAAACCCCGACCCAATGATTATAGATTAATCATGAACCGAAGGTATAAATTTGAACGCCACAAGGAAGAATCCTTGATAAGTTCGCAAGTTCTCAAAAGAACCAAAGAAGAAACAAATCCTCACTTTTCTTGATTTCTATTCAATGAATAATTTAGCTCTTACAATGGCTATATATATAGCTAGCATGGGGGACAAGGATAATAAACACTTAACAATTCCCATACAGACATGGGAGACAAGGACATTAAATACATAGCAATTCCCACACAAACATGGGAGACAAGGACATTAAATACATAGCAACTTACTAGACACATTTAATGACTCTCACAACTTACTAAAATCCCATGCAAGCTAAGTTGTCTTACAAATTACATATTAAATGTAAACATAAAAGGTCAAAAGTCAAATCCCCTAATTGACTAGCACACCATTAATAAGGGAATTACAGCCACTAAGTAAGATTATCTTCATCCAAAACATGGATTAAATTTATTAAGCCTTCATCCTTGTTTGGGCCAAGCTTGGAGTGCCCCGGTTTTGAATAAGCCCAAATATCTTGAATTAGCCCATGAAGTGCTTCTTTGATCTTTTTGGATCTCACTCTAGTGATGGGCCCAATAGGAACATGCAATGGATCCTTTGATGGTGCTTGTTGATTCTCATCATTGAAGCTCCGAAACAATCTCCTCCCAAAAATCTTATAAATACCACATCATGCATTTATCATTATTGATCCAATCAACAATCAGTTTAGAGTCACATTCAATAATAATATTATAAAAACCCAGATCTTTACATAACAACACTCCTATGTGTAAAGCACAAAGCTTAGCTTCGTTATTCGTACCTTGGCCAAAGTAAGAAGAAAAGACACCTTTGAGTTTGCTAGAGGATTAACTAATAGTACCTCCACCCCCACATGAACCCAGATGACCTCTACAGCTTCCATCAACATTCATCTTCACAAAACCTATTGATGGTTTCTCCTAAACAACTGTACACTGTCTTCTAAGCTTATGAGGCACTATTTGAGGTATATCAAATAAATCAAACCCCCTAGACCCGGGTTGCAGAACAAAATCAAAATGCGCCTCATCCAAAAATAGATATATCTCCAGACCACCTCCTTAGATTCCACTGTATCTTCTATGCCAGCTTTGCACCAAAAGTGCCAAAGACGCTAAGTGATGATGGAGGGAATTAGCTCAACAAAAATGCCATGTTGAGGAGCTTTTTTTGCTAAATAAGACCAAAGAAAGACACATCCCCACTAGGTTCCCGCACTAAAGGTCGGCAAGCCCAAAAAACAAGTAGCTCTATCCCAAAAAATGAAGCTACCTCCCCTCAACTCAGCACATGGTCAAGCGTTTCAATATTTCCTTTAAGACAACAATCACATCATGAGGCAAGATAAATACCACAATGCTGAATAGACATATCCACCGACATACAATTGAACCGTGTCTTCCACATGCACACTGAGATTTTTTTTGGGAGAAACTTATGCCATATCCGCTCCATACCCTGGTATTTTTCTTGCTTTAATCTAATCATTTCCTAAGAACTAGATGATGAAAAACTTCCATCCAAAGTCAGCTTCCAAATTAGAACATCTAGACCATGTTTCTTAATAGGCAACGAGATCAAAATGTTGCGCAATAGATCTGGACTAATAAAATCTTGCATTTGCTCAAAATTCCACCCATTATCATCCCAGCAATCCCTTACCTGGATAAGAGGACTTGATATGTTCTCCACCCTTAAACAAAGAGGCCCATAATTCAGCCAGCGATCGAACCAAAAGGAGACCCGTCTATCCCGAACTCTCCAAATGGGTTTCTTACAAACATCCGGAAAAACCTGCATTAAGGACTTCCAAAACCTCAAACAACCTGAATAATTTCTAGCTAGAGAAAGATAACCTTTTTTTAATGTATTTAGCCTTAAAAAATCATGTCCATAAATTATCCATTTTCAACAAACTCCAAACAAACTTCATACGAAGAGATCTCTACACCTCCACAAAATCTTTAGTTCCCAAACCTCCTTCCAACTGAGGAACGCATAGTTTCTTCCAAGCCCGTCATTTACGCTTAAACTTTCCATTTTCCTCTCCCCAAAAGAAAAAGGATAAAATAGAATTTACTTTCTTCAGGGTTGAGCAAGGAACGTTAAGCACAACCAGCAAGTAAGATGGCAACGATGACAGAATATGTTTAAATAGAATTAACTGACCACCTTGCGACAAAAGCTTAATCTTCTAACCAGCCACCTTTGATTGAATTTTATTAACCAAAGGTTCTAAAATTCTTGCTTTAAACTGACCTGACACAAGCAGAATGCCCAAGTAATTCGTAGGAAAGGATCCTTCAAGAAAACTTGAGGTCCTCAAAATCTTATGATGCCTTGATACATTGCAGAGCTTAGAAAAATACACAGCATATTTCTCCTTGTTAATACATTGACCCGACCATTTTTTATAAACCTCAAAAGTCTTTAACAAATTGTGAAAGGACCTTGTATCTCCATTAGAAAAAAATCAATAAATCATCTGCATAAAGAAGATGTGAGACAATAGGAGCATCAATAAGATGGAAAAATCTATCATTCTTTCCAGTTATAAAATTATGTTTTAGCACTCTGGGCAAAACTTCCTCCATCAAAATAAATAGATAAGGCAAGAGAGGATCCCCTTGTCCCAGTCCCCTTGTTGGTTCAAAAAAGCCTTTAAAGGTTC
Organism: Malania oleifera; assembly: GCF_029873635.1. Classification (NCBI taxonomy): domain Eukaryota; kingdom Viridiplantae; phylum Streptophyta; class Magnoliopsida; order Santalales; family Ximeniaceae; genus Malania; species Malania oleifera. The sequence continues at coordinate 88,424,423 of NC_080427.1, read as the reverse complement.
CATTAAGCATAATAGAGAACCAAGGAGATTGAATACAATTTGATATAATCCTACAAAAATTATCTTCAAAACCAAAAGCCACCAAGACATTGAAGAGAAAATGCCAATTAACTTGGTCATAAGCCTTGGCCATATCAATCTTGAGCATAACATCACCACGCTGATTTTTCCTGTGGATCGACTGCACCATCTTTTGGGTCAAAGTAATATTTTTTAAAATACTACACCTAGGAATAAATACTCCTTGTTCCTAAGATGTCATCTTATGCAAAACCCCTATCAATCGAGTCACTAAGATCTTCGAAAAAAATTTATACACCAAAAAACACAAACTTGTAGGTTTAAACTTATCAAAACTCTTTAGATCCAACACTTTAGGAATCAACACAATAAAAGAAGAGGATTAGAACTTGGGAAGCACTGTCCCCCTAAAAGAATCCATCACTGCTTCAACAACATCATCTTTTATAATATCTGAACAAGCCATATAGAAACCTGACCCAAATCCATTAGGACCAGGGGAGTTATGTTTCGAAATAGAACAGACCCAAAATATAACATGAATTACAATATAAAATGAATCTTTTGGGTCTTCAGTCTTCAAGTTTTCACGTTCCATCAAATGATAAACCTAATATGAATCTACACACAAACTTGATAGACATTAAATACCAGAGTATTTGTCATAAAAAAAATAGGGTATGACTCATAAGGTTGGAGTTGTTACTGCAATATGGCAGTCCCCCTGTGCAGCGACGACGACCCCACGTATAAAAAATCTATTCTTTGTAGAGAGGGCCGACGACGACCCTTTGTGCAACGATGACGTGATGCCTCCTAGTTGTGTTAAGTATTTTCCTCAAGTAGATTACGACGACGACATATTCTCCACCTTTTTCTACACATGGCGACGATGTATTCTCCCGCGTATTTAAAATATGATCTTTGTGCAGAAAGCCGATGGAGAATATAAACCCTAGAAGAAGCCGAGACAGGTAGTGACTCTATTTCAAAAGTAGACGTTGCTGTGAGGAGTGGAGCTTGAGATGGTCGGAGTTGTTACCATTGTACGAAAGTCCCACCGTGCGGCGATGGTTAAGCATCAACAAAGTTTAGTGCTTGTCTTCATGGAAGCTCTGAAGCCATTTCAAAATTGTAATTTTGAAAATATTTCGAGGGAAGATACGAGATGTGTATTGGACCCATTCAAGACATGGCCCTATTCACACTCCGTGATTTCAAGACATGAACCTATTCACACTCTGTGATGTGAACCTTAATTGACACGCGTTAAGACCCAACAAACAATATTGAAATACTCACCAAATGATGCCAACCTCAACCGAAACGCATTGAAACCCAACAATCAATATTGGAATACTTGCTTAAGAAAGTTAACATTCAGATTTTGATAGAAAACCCATACCCAACGTTTATAAATGAAACATGAACCGAAGGTAAAGTAACAAATCTTGACCCAATGATTATAATTGAATCATGAACCGAATGTATAATGTAACAAACCTTGACCCAATGATTATAATTAAATCATGAGCCGAAGATATAAAATTTGAATGCCACAAGAAAGAATCTTTGATAAGTTCACAAGTTCTCTAAAGAACCAATTGAAGAAACAAAACCTCACATTTTTATTCAATATTCATTTTCTATAAAGGCTATAAGTCTATTTATAAACTCCTCCAATTAAATTCAGATTCAAATTCAAATTCAAATGGCGTAACCCCGAACGCCTATAACTAATAAACATGAAATAGGCCCACACGCCTATACTTATTGAAATAAAAAGTCTACACTAAACCACTAGGCTATGTTGTCCCCCTCTGTAGCTTGTATCACATGGATTAAAGTCAATTCTTCTTATTTCATGCTCATCTTGAATGTTGGGGGGCCTTGCTTGATAAATTAGTAAACTCGGCCCAAGTGGATTGTACCAATCCTTGCATTGCTTCCTTGATCTTTTTAGCCCTTGACCTTGTGATTGGCCCATTTGGAACTTGCAATGGATCCTTTAATGGTGCTTGTCTATTCTCATCATTCCGTGTCTTCTACAGATGATCAAAACGACAAATTCAATATTCAAAGACAAATTCACAATAATAAAAGTAATTATTTGTATGTATGTATGCATGTTTATATATATATATATATATATATATATATATATATATGTATATTAGTTTTTTGATCACCTACCCACACTCTACGGTGTCCTCCTCCACTCGTAGGTTTAGCAAATGTGTGTTATGCATCATGATACTATCGTTAAAATATAAAGATCTTTATTTAACTCAGTAATTACGAACTACTGAAGAATATCATGCATAAACTTTAGAAAGTGGTAAATGATTCAAGAGAAAGTGACATGAAAAATTGAGTTAAATTCAAAAGCAATGAATGCTTGATTTTGCATGTTGGATAAAAATTTGATGAAAATATAAAACCATTGCATGAAAATGATAAAAAGCATTTGCCAAGTGTCTTGAGGAGATTCAAGTCATGAAAATTCAAGAGGCAAAGAAGCTGAGTCTTAACGAATGGGTGGGATCTTTGATGACTCTTGAGATAAAATGAAGGCCAACATTAAGTTAATGAACTTTCTATAAAATAAATTTTTTTTCAGTGCTTCTAAAGATTTGCTAAATGCTTAAGCTTACTAAACAAGAACGTATGTATGGACAGCTGTGCCTCCAAATATACTCCCAACCTTGGACAAATCAATGTTTATGTTTCTCCAAACAAATATCAACTATTAGTTATTATTGAAATAATAAAATTCAAATTATTTTTCTTAATTATTACATTTTAAACTCATTTTTAGTCATCCAAAAACAATTCTATTGTATATGAAGGTTGAAAAAGTTAAAATACTTTATGAACGATTTTTTTTTAACTTTTTTTCCCAAAATTTTATAAATGTTTTTATTATAATTTATTTAAAATTCAGAAAGGATTTTTTTTTTTTGTGGTAATTTTTCATTGAAAATTTTTGTACATTATATCATAAAAAATTACATTATTTCATTAAAAAAAGTGGTATATGAATATTAAATACTGTGACAACAAGTAGCCAAAATTGGAACCAAATCACATTGCTAAAAATTTGAAAGCCAAACTAAAACACATAAAAGCATGTAGTCCCCACATATTTTTCCACTGTATTACAATTTCTCTTATGAGACAAAAAAAATTAAGATAGTATTTACAACGTATATTTTAGAGATTAGAATTGAATTTGTGTGAATTTAGAAGGAATTTAAAATACTTTTATCTATAAAAATTCAAATTCAAGTCATGTTCCCAAATGCAGGTGCACTTAAATGGAATCATGTAGAAAAGAAAGTTGTAATGGGGTCAACCTAATTTATTAAATTAGTGTCAATTTCTTAATTTATTTTGTCACAATAGAATAAAAAGGGTAAATTTTTTATTTTATAAAGGGTAAAATTTTATTTTTATTTTTCCACTGAACTTAACAATTGATTAAGTGTTGACTGGCAGAAGAATTTTTTGTTTAGGAACTCAGGGGTGGAAGTCATAATAAAAAAAACTTAGAGGGTGTTACTAGATTTAACCCTGATTTTTTTTTTTTCAAATAATTCAGAGGGTGGTGCTAGATTTAACCCTAATATTTTTTTTTATTTAACTCGATAATTATGAACTTTTTGAAAAAATCCCTCATAGACTTTAAAAGGTGATAGATGATTCATAAGATATTGGTATTAAAAAAATGAGTTGAATTTTAGAAGCAATGAAGATTTGATTTTCACGTTAGACAAAAAAGAAAAAAGAAAAAAGAATATAATCTAGAGATTGCGGATGTAAAAATGAAAAACAATATTGGGATAATTTAATTAGAAGTCACTCACAAAAGCACAGATCAAGTTGAGGGAACTAGTATTCAAATGCTTATGTTAAATTATGAGTTATTTAAAATGAAGCATGATGAAAATATATCTTAAATGCTCAATTGATTTACCAAGATATTTAGAAAAGTTTAAATTATCACATGAAAATGGTAAGAAAGATTCATAATTAGGTGTTTAGAACTTCGATTTGAATTCTTGTGTATTTGAAAGAAATTCAAAATACTTTTATTTATTAAAATCGAAATTCAAGTCGTACAATCCATGTTCCAAACACAGGTCTAGTAATTGGAAATAATGTAGAAAGGGAAATTCAAATGGGATTTGTACTGGACTGTTATGTCTACAAAAGAAAATATTTTTGCTCTGGACTGCAAGGCCTACCATGGGACTAATTAAAAACATTAAGGTAATGTTTAGAGCCTTAATTTCAGGACTTAGATATGAATTTGTCTAGGTTTAGAAGAAGTTCAGAACACTTTTATCTACAAAAATGCAAATTCAAGTGGTAAAAATGGAAATTAATAATATAGAAAGGCAAATTCTGATGGGCTTAATGAGATGTGGGACTGGAGGGGAGTCCTGCTGATTGTTCAATAATCAATGTTCCATTTGAACCCCACAGAGGAAAATCTTAATGGCTGTAAAATTGTCAAGCGCAACTACAGATTACAGAGAGGGAGAAGATAAAGGTTAGGCCATGCGTGCACTTCGCAGGTTCAGCAATGTTGACCCTTACAGCTCTGCAAGTATCACTTTTCATCCAACTATGGTAATTTTCTGATTACCTTCCAAATAGAACTGTATATATATTTAAGACAAACCAAGTTGAACCACTCTCCAAAATTTTTTTACAGGCTGAATTTTGTTTCTTGCAGTAATTAAAAGCCCATAACGTTAGATATTGTTGGTTGGCATAACCCATGTTGCAATCTAGAGAGAACAAGCTGTCCCCTAACTGTCACTAGTTGCCACTTTTGCTCCACAACTTCTACCTTTAAAAAAAAAATAAAAAAAAAAATAGTGAAGTGAAATCATTATCCTCATTTTATAAATCACAATTAAGGGCTCACAAAATCTTAAACCCTAGAGGGAAGAATGACATATTTGACATCCTAGGGTGCTCTCTCTTTCTCTTCTTCCTTCTCCTCCTCTTTCTTGGAATATTGTGTAACCATTATCGTTTTTTGAAAAGCAAAAAAAATGCCATTACTATATCATCATATCTCTTTATCATCATATCTTTGTTGGCATCATCGTCATCATCGTCGTCATTGCATAAAACATTTTGAAGAATTAATCAATTGTTTGGCTCTTAACCCTTTTGTGGGGTGTCTCGTTGTCATGCTTAACCTAATTACTTCATTTGCAGGTCTTCAGTAATGAAGCAAAAAAATAAGGGAAACCAACATCAGATTACGGTGAACCAAAAGATGAGTCTGCCATCCTCATGTCATAACGTGGAAATGGTCAAGCAATCAGGATTACAACCTCGGGTTTCATCCCTCCTTGGAACAGTAAGTGAATCTATAGCTTTTCCAGAAGAACCCTACTTCACAGAAAGAACGGGTCCTGCAGTGGAGCAATTTGATGCCCATGAATTGTCATTCTTTACAAAAGCTTCTTCCAAGGAAGCTGAATACCAGAATGCTACAGAGGTTACATCAGGTTCAGAATTCAACCCTAATGTGGATCCAAAGAGGATCAAAAGGTGGATCCTACCTTTCCAATATGTATGCCAATTCATTTAATTTAACTCTATTTTCTGATACATAACACACGCATAAACGCTGTCTGTGTGTGCATATAGACACATAACTATTCTCAAACATCTCTCTCTCTCTCTCTCTCTCTCTCTCTCTCTCTCTCTCTCTCTCTCTCTCTCTCTCTCTCTCTCTCTCTGTATATATATATATATATAATTTGTTTAGACATAAAAAGTGTACTAAAACTAATTATTTTGTATTATTAGTTTTGTTTGTATTATATATATATATATATATAATTTGTTTAGACATAAAAAGTGTACTAAAACTAATTATTTTGTATTATTAGTTTTGTTTATATTAGCTATTTCTGACAGAAATATGCACACAAATATTTTGTTCTATAGAATGCTTGCAAACAGAGAGTCCGCCCGAAGATCCCGGCTTCGAAAACTTGAGTACATGGAAAAACTTAAAAAGGAAGTGATCTGTGAAGAGGTATTTGAATATGATATCCAGCTATATATACATATATATTAATTAATACCAGTGTTAGTGTAATTATCTTGAAAACCCAAAGATTAAAAAATTGATATATATGCAATTTATTATTTTTTTGGTTGAATGGTGCATATTGAATATGTATAGGCCAAAGTTTCTTTGATGTCTCCTCAAGTTTCATTTTTGGAGCATCGAAAAGAATTGCTAGAAAAGGAGAACAATGCACTGAAACAGAAGATTGAAGTCTTAGCAAATTTGAAAGCTTACAAAGAAGGTAACCATGCAAAAGTTTGGTTTTTTAGCTACAACTGATAAATTGAAAGATTTGAAAATGATGAACCTGTGTACAATTTTGAAAAGGAAAAAAAAAATAAAAAAAGGAGAAAATGAAGAACCATGAAGTATTAGATACTGAGAATTGGTTGGGTTGTTGCAGCTGAGTTCCAATCACTGATGGAAGAGCGAAATACGACGAGTATGATGAATATAATTTTGCCGCGACAAGGCAAGTAGATGAAAAAGGAGGAGCTAGGTTGATTTGATTGCTCCATAGATGTTACATTCATGCACTTATGATGCTTAGATCTTCCTATTGTTAAATCAATAATTAAATCTGGACCAAAATCTTTTACTTATACTCAAAATTCTTTCATTTTTCTATGTTTTGATGCGCGCGTGCGTGCACACACACACACACATATATATCTTAGGAGACACCATTTATGGTGAGCTACACATGTCACAAACTTATGGTGTTTTTGAGAAAATGGAGTATATGTGTTGCATTTTGCTGCTTAAAATTCGAAGAAAGTCCATCCAACTTCTTGTAAATCAATTTATACAAATCCAAAACCCTAATCTAAACACAATGTATCGTTCCAAGGCACTCCCCCCATTGAAAAAATTAGATCTTTCAAAAATATCCACTCAAATTGAAAACGAGCCTTTGTGTGCGTGTTTGAGAGAGAGAGAGAGAGAGAGAGAGAGAGAGAGAGAGAGAGAGAGAGAGAGAGAGAGAGAGAGAGAGAGAGAGCATCAAAAGGTAGTGATATTTAACTTTCAAAATGTGTATTTGTAGAGGACTATCTTGAAAAATACTTAAGAAAGGTCATAGAGATAACCAAATACAAACAAAGGCATTGAAGAAAACTGAATAAGAACAAGATTCTACCAAAATCCAAATAATATTTCCTAATTAACAATGAAGCAAAATATTATTAAATGCTTTTTGAAAAATATGGCTCTAAAATTTTTAATTAACCTTAGGAAACTGTCAAAGGAAAAATGTCATTCTTCATCTTAGACATGTGCTTACGATCATACTTATGATTTCCATCAAACCTTTATGCTAGCTTTTGTGCAAGGAGGGAAGGCAATGTGGGAAAAATTCATACAAAAAAAATATAGATATGAATAAATAACACATGTATGGGGGGTCTACATTCATTGACAACTCTTAAATACTCAAATAAATCTAGATCTTCTTAACTTTATCGACTTCATTGAAAATGACATTTGGACAAATTAGGAATATAAATTAAATTAGCTATGTTTATATTATTTTATAGGTCTCCAAGTAGGACCTACAACTTTCCTATGAAACACATACGTGTTCACACAATTCCTAGACTAAATCTAGGAGCAATCAACTATATCATTTTGTAATGGTTTTATGGGGTAAAGGGGGGGGGGGGGGGGGGAACATTATATATGCACACAAATTTACACATTCATGGAGTAGTTGTTGGTATCTAAAGAGACCCTACAAAATCAAAGATAAACATATCTAATTTTGTTTGTATTACTAAGTTGAATAAAGGTCATTTTTCACAACATTTTACTTAAGATGATTTGGACTTTCCAGACTACTTATAAGGTTAATGTTGACCTTATACTCGAGTTTAGGGATGTTCACTTGTTTGTAAATGAGTATTGGGTTTTCCCACATTACCTTCTCTCTCCTTAACCAAAAGGTAAAGATGTGATGATGGAGATCATAAAAATGGCCAGTAAGCTCATTTTCAATGGGTTATGAGGTTTACTTAATTTTTATGGGGAGCAATTGTAAATATATAAATATAAATATAAATATATAAATATAAATATATATATATAAATATAAATATATATATATATTCCATTTTAATACTATTATATTTAAAATAGGGTTTTAGGGATAAAGGAGCATGCGTTTTGATAATATTTTTTGTTGATTCTAGTTCCCCATTCAAGTTGAATTCTAGTTCAAGTTCAACTTGAATTCTAGTTCCCGTTCAACTTGAACACATGCAATGGAAGCACACAATCAAGTACGAACGAATCAACAACCACTACTCCAAACACTCGATAATGAAATATACTCAAGAAGCAATCAAAATATAGTAAGAACAAACAAATCACAACTAGAACGCACAAGATATACCTGTGTTGACTTTTTGAGTCCGATCTCTATTTTGATACTGAAAAGGCACATGCTTCTCACATGTGCATTCAGTGTTTGAACAGGTCTACATCTTGGCATGCATATGTGATTAAAGGAATGGAAGCTAGATGGGACTTAAAGCCCACACACTCCTGACGAATTCCATGGGAAAACAAAGAGCAAAAGAAGAAGACATGAAATTTCCTGTTGGAATTGCATTTAGTTTATATTTCTAGGTCTATAATATTATGGTCTATAATATTTGCATCTCATGCATGATAAGGGTTGAATGCTCAAGATACAAAAGACCATAGACTAACCACTAGGACCCTAAAACCTTAGCACAAAATGCTATAACTTATTCACACATGGTTGAATAAGTTTAAGGTCAAAAACAGGGCTTACAATGGTCAATCGACGCTTGATTTTTTGGTTTAGTTAAAAAGTCTCGGTCGACCGAACCCTTCAGTTCAAAACTACTCAGTCGACCGAATTGGTCAGAATTCAAATCTTTGACTTGGCTCGGGTGACCAAACTACTTTTGAACTAAACTTCCACTGTCGACTGACCTTAAAAGCTGACTTTTTCTACCATCCCCAGGCAATCAATTATTTAGTTTAAAAATACCTCGGTCGATTAACCTTATCCACTCAGCAAACTGGCATATACTCACAGGCACTTGAACCTACGAAGGTTTGGAAAATCTCTCTGGTTCGGCCAACCGATACTGTGCACAGCCAACTGAACCCAACTTAAGAGGCAAAATTTATGTGTCTGTTTGGGCGACCGACTCTAAGCATCAGGCAATCGAATTGAAAAGTAAGGTATAGTCCCAAGAGGGGGGGGGGTGTATTGGATTTTAAAAATTTTTATTAATTCACACGAGAACTTCTTCTTGATTAATTAATTTTATACTTGTTTGTTTAATTCACCAATCACACAAGAACTTAGTTCCTTTATTTAATCCACAACCACACAACTATTCAATCATTCAAGTAATCAATCAACCACAATTTGAAAAGCAAACAACTAATTGATTTGCCAAGTATAGGTTAACTACAACACTATTAGATTGATGAAATTTGTACTTGCTGATATAAAGCCCTGTATTGATGGATTTGCTTCTTCAATATAATGTGCAATATAACATCCGGTTAACACATTATCCACACTCTTCCTAATATTCAGAATTCAAATAAACTCTCTGTTAATTTATCTTTGGGATGTTAACCAAGTAACGTACTCCCGTATAGTTTCCGCAAGATATGGTATAACCAACGTAATTCCTCTCGATTTTCGCAACCCGAATCAAAATCAGATTTCAAGTTTACTTGATTTCCAAATATACGAAATATATATAATTTCCAATTTAAACCATCCACGCAATTTAAATATGCTGAAAATAAAGAGTAAGGGAAAGAGAGAGTGAGATAGAGATTTTTACGAGGTTTGGCTTATACCCAGCCTACGTCCTCGCCTTTGAAAAACCACCAAAGGATTCACTAAACCTGTTCCTTTGACGGGCGGAACAATACCTTTACAACACTCCTTGGTTAAGGTCAGAGCCTACCTTCTCCAAATGATATCCCCTCGTCCGGTCACTCCTTAACTAGGCTAGAGCTCGCCTCTCTAAGCAATATCCCTTTGCTTAGCCAACAATCCAAACAATCCCTAGAATGATCAACTTACAAGAAATAAATCAAATAGATGCATACAAATAATTTGCTCCTCAAAGAGTTGATTAGTACAATAATTCAGAATTATATACTTCAAAGTAAATAATAATACAGAATTTAACTTGAAGCTCAATGAAGTATATCACTGATTAATTATTTCAATGATTGAAAGATTTAATATTTGTAGCACAATTCTAGTGGAAGAAGATCAGCAAATACTTAGTTGAATTCGTGCAAGTTGAGAGCAAGAGAGAGCCTTGAGAATTTGAGAGCAATTGAGAGAGATTTTGAATTTTTGCTGAATTGAATTCTTGGTTCCTTGATTCAATAATCTTTGAGGCTTATTTGTAGACTTTAAAAAATATGTAATTTGATCCCCAAGTGACTTGGGGTATTCCCCAAGTTTTCACAAAGTTTGAGCCCCAAGCAACCTTATTTAAAAAAATTGACCATTATGAAAATTTTAAATCTGTCGTGTGACAGCTGACTGTCCATTTTTGTTAGTCGTCTATCTAGTTAAATTAAAGACACAGTAGGGTGGCAATTGCCTATCAGAACACGGACAGGCGTCTGACAGTGCAACATCAGGCTTCTATTCGAACATTGACAGACGACTATCAAGCTGTCAACTTCAAGCACTCTTCAGTCTTTTGGTCATAACTTTTTATATATAACTCTAAATTTGATGATCTTGGTTTCAAATGAAATCTAAGAGAAAATAATAAAACTTTTATGTTGAACATATTTTAAAATAAATATTTTTTGATGGAGAAAAATGTACATCAATGCAGGTGTATAAAAATTGACAGTAATTGAGAAATCCTCGTTTTGGTGCTTTTCACTCCAAAAATGATTCTAACCTTTTTGAAACAATTTTTGACCTTATAAAAATATTTTCCAAGTATGTTAAAAAGTATCAAGGTCCAATAAATTAACCTAAGAGTTTCATGCATCCATATTGAAATTCTTTGAAGTACTTACATGAAATTTCCTATACTCTTTCGAATTTTCAATTCTTGAATTCCTTTGAGATTTTTATGCTTGCTTCATCTTTCTTTGAGCTTTCATCAAGTTCTCTTTAATCCTCATGCTCTCATGATCTTCAAGTTTTATCTTTAAATCCATTTTTGAATCCATGCTTTAAGCTACATATTGATCATCCTTCTTTGAAGTACAAGCTTTCATGAATTCTTTAACCTTGCATTCATCATTGAGTCCTGAAAATACATCACTTAAACAAATATGTTAAGTTCAACTTTTTTGTTAGCATCAAAACAAGATGTTAAGCCTTGTAAGGCCAACACAAACCTCTCTAGTTCTTTATTTTTTACCGCGTGTAATCAAGATTAATTTTTAATTAAACTTTTCAAAAATACCGACTGTGTCCCCAACGGTTATATTTTTTGGAAAACCTATAAATACTCTCTCATTTGTCCTGATTAGGAACTTGATTAGACATAAGATTAGCCAAATTTTCTTTCAAAATTTCTTTGTGCTTTTATTGCATATTATTTCAAAACCAAGCATACACTTGTACTCTCTCTTATTTTTATTACAAAATTATTTTAAAAGAAGAGAATTCTATTTGCTTATCCTCTTCATTTGCAAACTCATGGAAACTTGAAGAGTGTTGGGTTTTATTGCTGTGTGGCTATTCATATATTCAGTTCTAAGCTAATACTCTCTCTTATACTCATACATTTTGAAAAACCCTCTTGAGAGTTAGCTTTGATATTTTTCCATATTATTTCATATGGATAAATTTTCGTTGAAAAAATATCTTAATTGCTTGTGAGTCTTTTGGCATATTGATTGTAAGACTCAAGATCTCTTCTTGTGCATATTGCTAAAATTAATTTTTGTAAGCCATATCCAACATCTCCTCTACTTTATCTTGAAAACATTTTGGATATTTTATTGCACACATTAGATCTTTGAAGTGTTCTTAATACAAATTTCTTTCAACTCAAAGATTATTATCTCTCACATATCTCATATACTTTATTTTGAGAGATGCACTTATTCGAATAAACTCTACTGATCATAAATCTTTATCATACAAGAGTGTATTAAGCATACCGTCGTACATCATCTGCTTGTATTAGAAGCATTACATTTGTACAAAAATATTTTATTATCTATTGTATTCCCGACGTGTGATCGGAAGAGGGAGACTAGCCCTGTGAATGGTCTCAAATTGCTCTGACTCGGTTTGGAGAGCACTGGGCTGGTTCAGACCTGGTTAGGAGAACTAGGTGCACCATCTTGTACGGTATTGTAATCGGTGCCGCTCCACCCGTTAAGCAGTCCTTAGTGGAATCCTCTTACTTGTGAGCTTGAGGCGAGGACGTATGCAAGTTTGGCCAAACCTCGATAACATTTCTTGTGTTTGATTTTAATTTCTATAATTTAATTTCTGCACTTGAATGTTAATGTTTTCATTATTGAGAATTATTGATAATAATTGAGCTTGTTGTATCTGTTTATTTATTTGCTCAGTTTTACGTTGTTGGGAAACTGGTATTTACTTAGATAGACCCTAGGTTGAGCGATATTGATTGTGGATTTAAATTGAATGTAAGAATAAATTTTTAAATACCCAATTCACTCCCTCTCTTGGGAATGCACAAATTCCAACAACGTGGTTGGGTAATAGCCTACGTCCACGGGAGCAGCACTTCGGTTTTCACTATGAACAATGTCAAAACTTACATATTTGGGTTACAATATTGTTTAAGTATGAATCCAATGCCTATATAAGAGTTCTAGTAAAACTAAACTACATCTATAGTGATCCCTTGGAGGTAAAAACCTAGATAAGCCCGCTCTTCAAGCCCCCAAATTCAAATCACGTAATCTGTGCCAATGGAAATTGTCGATAGTTTAGCTAAACCGTCAACTATTTTCTGCGTATTACTTAAAACCTCTTCTCATGTAGTTTTCCATCGCTTCACGTAGGATTCTCCAGTACTGTGATATGCTCTAAATATTACCCACATCCCTAACAATCTCCACCTTGGCAAATATTCACCACCTTGAAAATCCGAAAGCATAATCATTGCTCTACCCCATACCTATAGATTGGATCTGTCTCCCCTCTAGCACTTGGAAACATTGATAAAGTCCAAGCAATGCTTGAACTTGTTCATTGTTGCTAGCATTCGTTAGCATATCCACATTGTGAGATGTATGAACTTTCTAAAAAAAAAGTTCCCCTGAAGCAATCAGTTCCTTGACCCTGTGATACTGCACATCAACATGCTTCTTCCTTGTATGGTACACCTGATATTTTGCCAAGTAAATGAAACACTAACTATCACATTGCAGCCAAACCCCACCTTATTGGACACCCAACTCTTTGACTAACCTCGTAAGCCACAACACTTCCTTAGCAGCCTCTGCCACTATCATGTACTCCAACTCTGTAGTAGACAATGCCACGAGTGACTATACCATAAACCTCTAACAAATATCCCCCACACAAAGGTAAATACGTACCTCATGGTAGACCTCCTATCATCCAGATCTCCTACGTAGTCAATATCCACGTACCCCACCACTGTTGGATCACTTTGTTATGCTCTGAACTCTATGCCATACCCGGTCGTACCCCTCAAGTACCTGAGAATCCACTTCACAATATCTTAGTGTTTTTGACCTAGATTCAAAAAGAACTTGCTTACCATGCTGACAGCATGTGCCAAGGCCGGTCTTGTACACACCATGACATACATCAGACACCCCATTGTGCTTGTATAGGGGACCCTTGACATATCTCAGACTTCATTGTCCGTACTTGGGCATTGGGCGGTAGACAACCTGAAATGACTCGCCAAAGGTGTGCTCACCGACTTAGCATTGGTCACAATAAACCTCCCAAACACTTTCTTCACATAACTGCCTTGAGATAACCATAATCTCTCTGTAGCTTGGTCCCTGCGAATCTCCATGCCAAGTATTTTCCTAGATACACCAAAATCTTTCATGTTCAATTATTTTCCTAAAAAGGCCTTCAACTGATTTACCTCAGTCATGTTTTTAGTAGAAATCAACATGTCGTCTATGTATAGCAACAAAAAAATAAGAGACCTATCCACAAATTTCCTCACATAGACACAAAAATCGTACTCATATATCTTGTAGTCGATCTAGGTCATATAGGCATCAAAATCTTATACCACTGCCTCAGAGACTGCTTTAGCCCGTAAAGTGACTTGTTTAGTTTGCAGACTAAATGCTTCTATCCAGGTTGGTTGAACCCTTCTAGCTGTGTCATGTAAATCAGTTCCTCCAGGTCACCATGAAGGAGTGACGTCTTTATATCCATCTTCTCTAGATGTAGATCATTTTACGCCATTAGCCCCATCACCACCCAGATGTAAATATGGTTGACCACAGGGGAGAATATATCATTATAATCTACTCCCTTCCTCTTCGAGTACCCCTTCGCTACCAAGCGAGCCTTGTACCTCTCTCTTTCCTTTTCATAATCGAATTATTTTTTATTGTAGACCCAATTGCATCCAATTGCCTGCTTCCCAGATGGAAGCTCCATAATTTCAACATCTGGTTCTTATGCAACGATCCTATCTCCTCCACCATAGCGCTTATCCAGCTACCCTTCTCTTGCCTATGCATCGCCTCCTGATAGGTAGTAGGGTCCCCGCTGTTGGTGATAAGCACATAAGAGACCAAATCATTAAAACTGTATCTTAGGGGGTGGCCTAACGACTTGTCTGGGTCTGTCTATAGCTATGCTTTGACGCTGCTGTTGGTCATCCAAGCTAGAAGCTCCCTATGTCATCTCCACCTTAAGTTTCTGACTCCACCTGCATTGCCTTATGATCTCTCAAGCTAGGGCTCCCTGTATGTGTGCCCTAAGTCTTTAACCCCACCTGAATCGCATGCTCACTGCTGCTATGATTTTATGGCATATGTTTCTCTATTTTATCCTGAGTACAATGCAACATGGTCTTCTCATAAAAAACCACAATCCTATTGATCATCGCCTCATTTCCACTAGATCCCACAGCTTGAACCCTTTCACACCTTCCTAATAACTTTGAAAGATGCACTATCTAGACTTCACATCAAGCTTAGATCTATCCTCATTCGGGATGTGCGCATAGGCCTGATACCCAGATACTCTAAGTCCAGAGTAGTCTACCTTTTCACCGGTCCACACCTCCTCAACAACTTTCCCATTCTATGATTCCTTGGGTGATCTGTTTACCAAGAAACATGTTATATTAATCACCTTAACCCATAAATTCATAGCAAGCCCAACTTGCAATCTAACACACCGAGCCCTTTCTGCCGGGGTTTGGTTCATCCTCTCTGCCACACCGTTTTGCTATTGTGTCTAGCATATGCTAAAATGCCTCCTTATGCCTTGCTGCTCATATAACTCTTTGAATTCTAAATTCTTGTACTCAATACCATTTTCTGTGATGAGGAATTTGATATTTCTCCAAGTTTGGTTCTCCACTTCGGCCTTCCATGCTTTGAACCTGAAAAATGTTTCCGACTTGTGGCGCATGAAGTAAACCAAAACCTTTCTGAGTAGTCATCGATAAAACTCATGAAATACATATGTTCCACTCATGATGCCACTCTCACTGGTCCCTAAACATAAGAATGAATGTAGTCCAGTACTCCCTCCATCTTGTGCATGGTTATCAAGAACTGAACCTGGTTCTACTTACCAAGCACACAATACTTGTAGAATTCTAGCTTGTATGATTTTACCCCCTTCAAAATATTTCTCTTTTGAAGTTACTACACACCACGCTCTCCTATATTCCCTAGATGCATATGCCATAGAAACGTATTTGCAGACTCTAACTCTACGAGTGCAGCTCCACCTACAAACATGGTACTTAATAGTGTGTAAATATTACCTAACACTCTTTTCCCCTTCATAACGATTAGAACTCCCTTGCTCACTTTCATTACCCCACCTTCGAACTTGTAACTGAATCCATTACAATCCAAGTTACCTAATGAAATCGGATTCTTCCTCAACTCTGGTATGTGCCTCACATCACACAACGTTCGCACTACACCCTCGTATATCTTGATTTTGATATTCCTCATCTTAATCACTTTGCACGCAACATCGCTTCCCATCATAACGGAACTAGAATTGACTAGCTTGTACGTAGTGAACCATTCCTTATTTGGCGTCATATGATATGATCATGCAGAGTCCAAAATCTAACAATCTATGAACTCATCTGACCCCAATGAAATCGAGAGCATATCATTGTCACTGCTCCCAAAGTCTCCTTCTTCAACTACATTTGCCGTTGTTGATGAACCTTCTTTGTTCTTAGCACCTGATGTGATCCTTAAATTTACTATTTTAGGCTCCCATTTACCTTTGCTTTGTTCTCATATATCTTGTAAATACCCATTTTTATCATAGTTTGAAGTTATACAAGGTTTGTTTATGTTTTAGGAAAAATAGGTTAAAACTGAAAAGTTAATCGATATGAGAAGTCAAGGGAGTAATTAAGAAGCATAAAGCTCAAATCAGATGCTCAACCAAGCCACTAAATTATTAAGTTATCAAAGAAAACAAGACATGGTTCGACCATATGGTGCGACCAGCCAACACAGAGTGTGACCAGGTCATAAAAGAAAGACTCCAAGGTTCAAACTAAAAGAGAAATGTTGTAAGGTTCGGCCAAGTGCTCGAGCGAGTGACCTTGAGGGGTGACTAGATCTAGAACCTAAGACAAACAAAGCCAAAAATACCAAGAGTCTTTACCAGGAGACCTTGAGGGGCGACCAAGTCGGGATCTTGAAGAATTATTGAATCTGAGATCCTGTAAGTCTTAACCATCAGTGCGACTAAGAAGATCTATAGGCATAACTAGGTTGCGAATGCCTGAAGTTTGAATCCTTGATTGCCTATGAGCCTTGACCACAATGCGACCAGGGGAGAATAGGGATGCGACCTGGTCATCAGACGCGAACTTCTTTATGATATTTTCTACAGAACTTTCCTATTTTGAATTTTAAACCTTGTAAACCCTCTTGGGTATAAAAGTTAGCTTCGTCTATATGTCTAGGGTTCCCTTTTGGCCACTCTTTGGTTAGTTACAGATCTAAAGAGTCTTTGGGTGCCATTTAGATTAGATTTTATTTCTTTTCTTTCAATTCATCTACTGGTTCAGGCTTAGATTCTTCGAAGGCCTATGACAACCTTTGAGTTCTAGGTGTTGTCATATAGATAGTTGGTATTTTGATTGTAATCTTAATTGCTAGTGATAAACTATTGAGTTGCAATTGAATCCATGTTTACATGCTTTCTTTACTTTACTTTCATTTAAATACGTGCACTTTAAATACCTGCACTTTACTTTCCATGCAAGTTTACATCTTTGATTATGATGAGACCCTGGGGGGATTCAATCACTTATACGGATTAGGCTATCGTCCATGTACAAGGTGCTCTCGTGATCACTGGATAGAGTATACCCTAGTTCTCGATTGTGCTCTAGATGATTGGTGCACCTTCACTACTCTATGTCACTCAAATGGTTCACTTGGCTGTTTAGCCTAATATGGATAGATGACCAGACATAGCTAGTGTGCACGATAGTCTAGGATTAATTCAGAATCTGAGACCTCCTTTTTAGGAATAGTGTTAATATAGTTTTACATGCTTTCATAGTTTTTAGAAAAACCATTTCAAAATCTCTTCTTTTTATTTTTTATTCAAAGTGTAGTAAACTAGGCTTGAAGTGGTAAATAACTGCACTCTAGTCCTTGTGGATTGACACCTGACTTACTCATTGTTCTACTAAACTTGGAATAGTTAGGTTTATAAATATTATCTTTGGTAATTAAGGACCCATACCTTGGCGAGCCTACCAAATTTTGGCGCCGTTGTTGGGGACTCAGTTACGGTTGTAAGCCAATTTATAGTTTAGAGTACTACTACTTTGTTTTCTTTTGTTATTGATTTTTTTTTTTTTTATACTTTGAAGTGTTTATTGTGTGTTGCATGTGTATATGCTAGGATTGCACTCCTTGAATCCTGAGATTGAGAGATCCCGTATGTCAATTATGAAATCCACCACTAATCCCGAGTTAGCCAAATCGTCTAAACTTAAAGTCATGGCTGAACGTAATCTGGTTCCTGCCTTTCAAAACATAGAAACTCAAGCTCCCCGCCAACTTGTTGTGGAAGAGCAACCTCTTTCGTCTTTTAGAGACTACTTCACACCTAATGCGTATACCTCGCCATCTTGCATCCGATTTCCAGAGGTCCAGGCGGCACAATTTGAAATTAAGACTTCCATCATCTCGATGCTTCCTAACTTCTTTGGGAATTCGGCTGAAAATCCATACAAGCATCTAGATGAATTTCTTGAAATCTATTCCGCCATCCATATGCCTCATTTTGGTTATGATGCCCTCTATTTGAAGTTATTCCCATTCTCTCTGAAGGACAAGGCCAAATATTCGCTAAATTCCTTAGAGCCAAACCCGGTGATCAGCTAGGCCACTATACAACATGAGTTCTTAAAAAATTACTTCCCCATTGTGAAGACTTACCAACTAAGGAAGACCATAACTAGTTTCTCAGAATTGGACGAGGAACAATTTTTTGAGACTTGGGAGTGCTTTTGGGATCTTCTGCGTAAATTCCCACTTGAAGCACGAGAATGAGGTTTGGGCCCTCTTTGAGAACCTTGCTAGGAATTCTCAGCAAAATGCTGTTGCTACTTTTAAAACGTCCAAACCATCTTCTTCCCATCCTAAAGGAGTTTTTGAGTTAGCCGCTAGCCATGACCTCGCACCCACATTGTACACCATTGTGAAAAAAGTTAGATAAGTTCTTGTCCTTAGGACAACAATCTTAGCCTATGGTGTGTGCATAGGTGTGTGCCATTTATTCTGATCCTTCTCACACTTGTTATAGTTGCCCCCATGCGCCTCCCTTGACTGATTTTTTTGCAGGAGGAAGTTAAAACTACCTATAATTGGTATGATATGCCGTCCAATGATCCCTATTCTAATAAGTACAATCCTAGGTGGAGCAAGCATCCTAACTTCTCTTGGAGATCGCAAGCTCAAAATTTTCAAGCTCAAAGGCCTCAGCAATCACCCACTTATTCACCTTCTCACCCATACCAAAATTCTTAAAATCCTCTTATGTCTCCCCCAAGATCTTCATCTTGTCAACAACCATCTCCTCCTCAGCCCCAATACGATAGATCTTTTTAGGAGAATGTGCTAAAAGCCATCAAAGGCATTGAGGCTGATCACCTAGTGGATCAGCAATTACTCCACTCTCACTTCTAGTCTATTGTCAAGCTAGAAGCCACCATGGGGCAATTACCTACCTCTTCGTGTTAACTTTTTGAGTCTGATCCTTGGTTTTGATTATAATAAATTGCATGTTACTAATGTGTGTGCCTAAGTACTTGAACAGGTTAATCATTCAGATCACGCACATGAAAGTGAAGTGGAAGCCAGAAAGGACTTAAAGCATATTATCCTAACTGATTCTATGAAAAGTCAAGAGCAAAAGAAGAATATACTTGTTTTAATTGTATTTGTATTTTTGTTTCATTATTTGTTCTATAATAATTTATGGTCTGTAATAATTACATCACATGCATAATAGGTATTTATGCTCAACATGACTGTAGATTGACCATAGTGAACTAAATGACCATAGGGCACCCTTCAGTCGACCGACGTCGGATTTTAAGGGTAAGCTCAATGACCATTGATTGAATTTAGGTCCCTAATAATCACATGAAAAGTCCTTTATAACTTAGAAGTTGTAATTATGTGAACAGGGGTGACTTCAAATGAATATCACGATTTAAATGTTCACTTTAAGGGTGCTCGGTCGACCGAACCCAAACCTACATATAAGCCTCGGCTGACCAAACCTACAAGGGTCAAGAGGTTGACTATTCGATTGACCATTTTTAAAATGAACTTGAATTGCACGGTCAACCGAACTGACACGTGGGGAACTCCTAACAACCTGGTTGACCGAACCACTAGTTAAAATCTGACCTAGTCGATTGTATCTCAGAATTTGGTCAACCGAACTTGCCTTTGTCGACCAAACCTCAAAGGATTCAAAATCACTTTAATACGGTCAACCAAAACCTCATCTAAAAAATGCCACACTCAACCGAACTTAAGTGATATGGTCAACCAAACTGCAAATAAGGCCGACCGAAACTCTCGAGTTGCTCAATTTTTACTGAGGTAAAAACGAGGTTATTTTTTATTAACCTTACTTAAACGTTTTGAAAAATACTGAATGAGTTCCAAACGGTTATATTTTTTAGAGTGTCTATATATACTCCCTCATTTTTTTTCATTAGCAAATGATTAGGAAAATCATTAGCCATAAAATTCTCTGAAATTCTTTTTACTCATACTACTCATTTTGAACAAATTCTTTCAATCTTTCAAAATATATTTGCTTACTCTCCTCACTCTTTGATTTGAAAAACTATTCTTAAGGAGAATCATTTGTTCATACTTCTTGTTTTGCAAATAGATTTCAACTTGAAAGGGAGTTTGAACTTTTGAGTATGGTGCATATTTTCCATCCATTTTCAAGCATCAACTCTCATCTTGCATAATCTTTTGAAAATTATTTTTGAGACTTAGCTTAGAGAGTTTTTCTCATAGTATTTTGTATTGATAAATATTGATTGGGAAAACTCTAGATTTACTTAAGGTCTTGCATCTTCATTGCAAGTATCTAGAGCTTGCATATTTTTATTGATATATATAATATTTTTGCAAGATTTTATCCTAATCTTTATTGGGCATTATATTGAAAAGTATTTGTTGAGAATATCTGAGTAGGTTTCCCAAGTTCCTTTGATTATTTGTTAATTATAATATCTTGAATCAAAGGTCTTACTCCTTAAGGACTTATGCACACAAAAATGCAAGTCAAGGGTACATATGAACAAGTGAGTTATGTTGACTGTGTATGTAAGCTTAATTCTTTTAGTTCACCTATCTCCAAAACTTAAAGACCTCGGCACTGCCACCATTTTATGTGTAATTGGCAATTACAACATTGATAGGGATTTTTTAGATTTGGGGGCAGTGTGAACTTACTTCCATACTCAGTCTACCAATAATTTAATTTAGGAAAGCTGAAGCCCACCCCATTCACTTTGAGTTTCGCTGACTGATTAGTAAAAAGACTTTGGGGTGTGATAGAGGATGTCTTGGTTAAGGAAGAAGAGTTCTATTATTCTGTTGAATTTGTTGTCTTGGATATGGAACCTTTCAGCCCAACCTAGGATCCAATTTCTATCCTATTAGGATGACCATTCTTAACTACGGCTAATGGTTGCATTTAGTGTAAAACTGGGATTATGGATGTATCTTTTGGCAACATGCAGCTTTAGCTGAATGTATTTTATGCTTCCCAACATCCACCTGATGATGTCCAAGTTGTGGACATTGACATTGTTGATGAATGTGTCAAGGAAGTGGCTCCCTTGATTCTATGGAGGGACCCCGTAGAGGATAAACTTCAGCCATATAGCCCCTCCATTTTTGGCATGGAGGACCCATATGAGCATATGCTTGCCATTTATGATTTGGTCTCCAACTTGGAAGGAAGGCTTTGGGTAGGTGACAATTAGTTTAAAGAGGAAATGGTTGAAGAAACTTTAATCTTTGAACCAAAGTGAGTTGGAATTGTACATTCATTGCGTCTGGCTGAAGATGGTAAACTTAGCACTTCCGAGAGGCAACCCGAGTGTTTTTCTTCTGTTTTTATTCTTTATTTGAGTCCTTAGGTTGTATAGTGTAGAGTATATATTGTCTAGAGTCCTTATAATAGGTTTTAGATTAGTTACAGGTGTGACTAGGGTGTGACTAGCATGCATAGGTGTGACCTGGTTGAAGCCTTGAATGTATTCTGAACTTCCAAAGTATCGAGAAACTCGACCATGGGTGCGACCAAAACTCCTTGGGTGCGACCTAGTTGAGCCTATGATATTTTTAAACTTTCAAATTACCAAGATGTTTGACCAGGGTGTGACTAGCACTCCATTTTGGTGCAACTTGGTTGAGAGTTGGTGTTCCTGTTTCAGTTGGGGGTGCGACCAAGGCCTGACCAGCACAGGGCTGGTGTGACCTGGTTAAGACTGTTGAAAATCATTTTAAAACCTTTTCTCCCGTGAAGCTCAAACCACTATTTCTCTTAGTTCTTTGGTCTTCCCTCATCGCACCTCCCTTCGACCTAGTCGCCCTAATCTACCTCACCATCCTAGAGCTCCAGCAACCCTTTGGTGACCTGCCCTAGCTCTGGTGATCCCTTCTCCATGCAAGACTCCATTTGTTGACCTAGGGCTTTGCCCATCCATTTCCTATGCAGTTGTGGCTCCTCTTTTCACCTTCTAGCACCTGTGTCCATTCATCTTGTCCTTATTTCATCTTCCACACAATCTATAAATATCTACTAGTGGCACCACCTTGCCGAGCTCTGAAGAATAAGAGAAGGATGACAACTAAGCTCTCCACTTCAGCAACGACAACCTTCAAAGGTTGTTCCTCTAGTGGTGGCACCTCATCCATCAGCATCCCCCTTTATGCCTCACGTAGGGGATGATCTGAGTTGCCTGCACTATGATTTCGAGGCTTTTAGAGTTAAGGTGCGCCACGAGATGGTGGCAACTAGGGATACAATTGCTTGGGGATTTGGAGTGATAGCAGACACACTCAAAGTCTGCTTCCCGAGCTCAATGGAGATGTTCACTTTTCTAGGATTTGTAGCTCCTACCATGGCCCCTTAGCCCTCAATACCACCAACTACCCCATCTCCTATAGCTTCACTAGTAGTGTACTCTCCTACCCATCTATTTCCCCTTCGTCAGGCCACTCCATCGACAAGTATTTTTGTTATTAATGAGCTTGAGTCCTTTGGTGAGAGTGAAGTGGAGGCTATTCCGAGGATATACCACCTACATCTGAAGGTACCGAAGGTGAGAGTCCCCGTGCATTCTATTGAGGTGCCTACTACTACAGAGCTAGCCACTGAGCCATCAAACACTCCAGCACCTGCCCCACCGGTTCCTTCCATGACAACTGCCCCTATTCTACCAGTGGATGTCCTATGGGCTTTAGTACCCCTTCCAATGTTCACACCACCCACCCTAGTTATTCCTATGCTATAGTGTATGGTGGTGGACTTTACTAGGACTATGGCTGCCAATGGAGTAGCCACCTTATCTAGCGGCCCTTGTCTCACACCCACCACCTCCTACACCCATACCGACATAGGCCCTGTGTAGAGACCCGAATCTAGAAAAATAAATAAAGAAAATAGAAGGGAAATTAAAAAGGATAAAAAAGAAGAGCTCATTGACGAGGTTCCTTTTCTCATCGGTGAAGTCTCTTCTATGGCTCGGTGATGAGATACAGGGGCCCGTCGACGAGAAGATACTGAGGGATTTTTGGAAATTTTGAAATCTCAGGCTCGTCGACGAGGTCACTCTCTCAGTGACAAAGACCCTTCTTTGACTCATCGATGAGAACTCCAAATCATCAACGAGGCTGGCTTGGTCAACCTAGTTATAAATAGAGTATTCATTGCTTCATTGCTAAGTTATCTCAATTCTTTTTCGATCTCCCTAGAAAATGAACTAGCTCTCTCTCTCTCTCTCTCTCTCTCTCTCTCTCTCTCTCTCTCTCTCTAAAATTTCATGTCATCTTTTTCCAGAATCAATGATCCGACGTCACTACGTGGTTTAGGAGGAGAATCTTTGCAGTTATAGTGGATCAGATTTTCGTTCTGAGGATTTTCGGGTTTTTCCCTAAAATTGAGGTGAGGATCTGATTTTGTTTTTGGTTCAATAGATATGTAGTAGATGAATATATAATAAAGTATTGTTCTTTGATTTTTAGTTTTCAGGGATCCCGTATCGTTGTTTTGGATCGAATCGTTCATGTTTCGATTTTTAGGATTAAGGTAAGGGGATTTGTTTACATTAGTTTTTTTAGAAAATGAAACCACAAGATATGTAGCTTATGTTTATATGCAGTTGTTGACTACTTATTTGCAAAGTTTTACCAGGTATAAATGTCGGTTATTACGATTTTACGATTTTAAGGTTTTTGGTAAAAATGTGGGTTTTGGCATATGATCTCCAAATTTCTTAAAACTACTTTATTTGCACTAAAACTAAAGTAGGAGATGCTTGAAACTCTTAATAGCAATAGAAATGATATTTTATGAAAGTAGGAGATGCTTGAAACTCTTAATAGCAATAGAAATGATATTTTACAAACCAGTTTATATGAAATGTATACTTGATTAAATAGGTGTGAAATATGTAATGAAATGACATGGAATATACTGAATTGTTTGGTATATTTATGAAATAGGGGAACTGAAGTTCCAAATGATTTTTAGGAAAAACAGGTGCTGGTTAGATACTGTGCCATATATGCAAAAAAAATGGCTAAAACCGAGAGGGTATGTGCTGAATTTTACCACAGTATGAATGAAGGATAGTATATATGAAAGATTGCAGGAACGAGATTGTTAAAATACTGGAATTGCACAGGTTAATATTTTTTATGTTAAATTGTATATACGATAATTAGGACCACAACTTGTTACTTAGAGCATAAGAAGCTCAATAGTATATGAAGCCTTAAAAAGCTTATATTATGTAAGTGCGCTATCATTGCTAAACAGATAGATACAGTGCAACCACACACATGTTTTTAGTGTGGGTATCTAGTTGTTGACTTGGTACAAAGGGCCACTGGTCAAAAGGGATCAGGGTGGTTATGGTCAAGTCGGGTTGCAGTATGTTATGATGCTTGACAATGCCTGCATGAACAGGGCTCGATCAGTGCTTAGTCATCGCACAACCCTAACCATGGGGAGTTACTGGCATAGTTATGATGGTTTCAAAGTTGGATAGTGTTCTAAATATGCATATACATGATTTAAAGCTTTAATGGGCAAAGTCATAGGTTTGAGTACCGGGCGGAGGGACTGTGCAGTGTATGGACCTGTACCCTATCCTAACCTCGGGAACTCTCACTTGTTACAGTGCTAAGTTATCTATTGTAGGAATTATATACATATCTCCTATATTACAATACTGAGAATGTTGTGAATGTTAACTGCCACTAATGGTTTAAACACATGTTGTCACACATTGATGTAATATCTTCCTCCTTGCTGAGATATGTCTCACCCCAAATATACAACCTTTGTGTCAAGTCCTGCAGGGCGTTAGTTTTAGTTGATAGTGGGCTTTTGGAGTGAAGTATTGTTGTTAGTTATGTAAGTCTTTTGTTTATGGAATGGACTTTAGTTCATAGTGATATTTGGGAATGTAGTACAACTTATGTTTTACGTACGTGTGAATGTATGTAAGGGATAGTTAGATACTCTAGTATGTCTATAAGAATCCATATGAATGTTTATGTCTTTTGGCAATATATGAAAGTATAGATCAGTATGATATGCCTGTATGTTACTGTTTAGGATGGGTATTTGATGTATGTTATCTGATTGTATAGGTTATGCACATATAGTAGCACTCTGGGGCCGTATAAAGGGCCGGGGCGTTACTATAGTAACTCGACCCAAAAAAAATAAAAAAATAAAAAATAATAATAATAAATAAAGAGATATTTTGGAAAGGATATATTTTGAGATATTTATATATAAATATCATGGAGGAGATATTTATTTTGATTACTTAAAGGCTAAGTTAGGTTTTGTTGATTTAGGTGTAATCCCAAGAAGGGTGGGGGATGAATTGGGTATTATAAAATTATTTGAATCTATTCACCACTTCATCCCTATTTGCATATTTAGAAAATCAATTTCATGGATTTATGACAAAGACATATTTATTTTACCAATGAGTTCTTTTTACCCAATTAATTGTGTGATACATTATTCAACCAACACATGCAATACGAGTAAATCAAATGTAGTGCAAAAAGTAAATAGTAAAGGGAAGAGAGAAGACAAACGCAGTTTTTACGAGGTTCAACCAACTCGACCTACGTCCTCGCCTTGATCAGCCACTCAAAGATTTCACTATAATCCTTGATCCTTAAATTGGGATGGAGCTTCCCTTACAATCTGCTACTTATAAGAGGTACAACTCCCTCCTACTCCGCTGCTTTCAAGAGATACAACTCTCTCCTCAAACCCTGGTTCACACATTGAACCGTGAATACAATGAAATCTGTAAAACACTCAAAATTGCTTCCAAATAGAGCTGATGAGTACAATTCAAAATCCTAATACATTACCATATGATGAAATTTGAAGTTCAGAATGTATGAAATGATAAAATCATGTATGAATGATATGAAACACACAAACCCCTTTTTTATCAAACCTCCCAAAAATATTCTTATAACTCAATGCTTTGGAGAACTTAGGTTAGATCTTTGAATACAAAAACACTTTAAAGATTTTAAAAATGTTAAATACACTTTGTCAAAAACAATATTTCTCTAAATATTTCAATCTCAATATGATTTTGGTAATATTTGAATTAATGTATATATATGTATCTATATGATGAGAATACCAAAGATTAACACACTTACTATATGATTTTCAGAAAATATCCTTCAATATATATATATATATAGTTATAAACATTAAGGATCTTCAAATAATTAGATTTGTTATATTGAAAATATCAACTCTTTAAATGAAAAGCTCACTTGAACCAGAAATATTTAATCAATAACTAAAGCTCTTCTCAAGTGGTAATCTTCTCAAAAATGATTTGCTATATGCACACACGAGATCAACCTCTTATCAAATATTCAAAAGTAGATTTTGTAATGATCAGCTCTATGAGAAAAATAGATATACTCTTGAATCGAAAACGTATTCAACCAATAGCTAAAACCTTTCTTAAGTAATGAACTTGTCAAAATCAATCTTTATATGAATGTGAAAAACTCAATATCAAAGTTCTCTAAAGATGTTCAAAAACAGATGTTGATATAAGAATTTCTTAATAAAACCAAACTGATTAATCAAACCTCAATACCAAGTTGAACGAAAGATGTGTGAGCGAGATCTCTTTTGGTTTTTTGAGTTGATTTGCCCAAACAAGATGAATGAAGAATGAAGTGCAGGCAATCATACAACAATCATCTCAAGTTTCCTTATTCTCTTCTAATAAGATGTGTTATACTCTTCTTGTTTATCTTTTCTCTTTTTTTACTCACGTACTAGGGTTTAGATATGCAGTATAAATAGGTGCTTAACCCCTAGAACCAATCTTGACTGTTGGATTATAAGATAGCTCGCGTGTTTTCTCATTAAAAATTAAGTTTTTAATCTTTCTCACAAGTTCACATGACTGAGGTCAAGGACCCAGACGACTGAAGTTCTTTTTAACCTTCGAAAAAATAACTTGAACACACGGTCAGACGACTAAGGTTGGGGCTCAGACGACCGAGGTGTCGGGTTCAGATGACTAAAGTGTGAGTTCAGTCTTTCGAGGTGCTTCTGCTAGGTTCTGAGTTTAATCAGAAAATCTTCAGATGACTGAACTTAATCTTTAGTCTTCTAAAGAAACTCTTCAAATGTCAGAAGTTAACTTCGGTCTTCTAAAGTTGGCGCATCAGATGACTGACCGTTGACTTCTATCTTCTGAAGTTCCTAATTTCTAAAATTTTCTTTTCTAATTTAAAAATATGCTTTGCTCTCTTTCTATACTCTTTTATAAAAACGTTTTCCGCGGTTTTGACATTATTTTTAAGTCCATGAAAGTCCCCTAATGATGTTCATGAAATGCATGAGTCCTAAAGTCATTCTAGGACAAGATTTGAGCCTCAAATTAAATCATATGAAAATGTAAGTACATAAGGTCTAAGTACCCATTCCCATGACGTTCTTGAACTTTGCTGCTTGCATCTTGATTCTCGTATTCTTTGAGTTCCATGGAGTGTGCCAAAATATGTAAGCTTTAATCTTCAGGACTTCCATTACTTGTTATCTTTCCGTGCGTGCTTAATATAATTCCTATTCACAATCTTAATTGCACAGATCAAGTGATTTGTCATTATCAAAATAAGATTGGACTCGTAGAGTCAACAATCTTTCCCTTTTTGATGATGACAAATGAACGAGCAGAAATATATAGAGGGTTATGCCTAACAAGGCTCTCCCTCAATTAATGCATCAAATATTCAATAAATGAAATATGCTCATGCCAAATGAAATATGCTCATGTTCATACACACGTTGTTTAGCCTGATTTTAAATGGAATATGCTCATGATATTTCAAACAATTTTTTCTATTATCTTGCTCTCCTGATATTTCTTATTTATGCTCCAGATTTTTCTCGATTTCTCTTATTTTGCTTTTTATTCCAAGTTTTATTATTTTTGCTCCTAATTTTTCTCCCTTTCTGACATCAACAAAAAGGTGTAAAAAGATAAGACATGAGTAGGCATACCCTTATGTTCTTCTCCCCTTAGAAATCTTAAAAGTTTGAAGCTTGTTCAACCATTAGGTTTACAAAAATTTTCTTCTCCCCCTTTTTGACATAACCTATCCCCCTTGCTAATGCATAAATTTCAAAAATCATGTGAGGATATCAACTGTTTATTGATGGGAAACCAAACGTGGAAAAATGTTATATCAACTATGAACAATTATTGATTAATGAGATACCAAAATTTGATTAATTTGATACCAAGTGATTACATCTTAAGTGACGTTGCTCCCTCTGAATTATATCTTCTAATATGATTCTACGCAACCTCTCGACTATGCATGAGACCTAATTCTCGCCTAATTTGGATAAACCTATCCTCTGCAAGTGGTTTCATGAATATCTGCCTATTGTTCATCCGTGCATACAAACTCAAGCATCACTTCCCTTTTTTGTACATGGTCATGAAGAAAGTGATGTCGTATTTCTATGTGCTTAGTTTGTGAATGTAATATGGGATTCTTTGAGATGTTTATTGCACTCGTATTGTCGCATCTAATAGGAATTGTTTCATAGTCTAATCCAAAATCCTTCAGTTGTTGCTTCATATATAGTGTTTGAGCACAACAACTACCTGCCGCTATGTATTCAGCCTCAGCTGTGGAAAAGGCAACTGGATTTTACTTTTTGGAAAATCAAGAGACTAAGGAATGTCCTAAGAAATGACAAGTACCACTCGTCCTCTTCCTATCCACTTTGCTACCTACAAAATCAACATTGGGGTAGCTGATAATCTCAAAACATATATACTTAGGATACTATAATCCAATTTCCACAGTTCCTATTAGGTATCTAAGTATTCATTTCACAGCTAGAAAATGTGACTCTTTTGGTGCTGACTGAAATCTTATGCACAAACATACGCTAAACATTATATCAGGTCTCTTGACAGTCAAGTATAATAAGCTACCAATCATTCCATGATAAAGTTTGACATCTACTGGTATACTTTGTTCATCTTTGTCTAATTTCAATTAAGTGCTCATAGGTGTACCTAGTATTTTTCCATCTTCCATATTAAACTTTTTAAGTAGGTCTCGAATATACTTCGATTGATTTATGAATATTCGATGTTTTGCTTGTTTGATCTGAAGTCCTAGGAAGAAATTTAGTTCACCCATCATGCTCATCTCA
This sequence comes from Malania oleifera, assembly GCF_029873635.1. Taxonomy (NCBI): domain Eukaryota; kingdom Viridiplantae; phylum Streptophyta; class Magnoliopsida; order Santalales; family Ximeniaceae; genus Malania; species Malania oleifera. The sequence continues at coordinate 88,394,583 of NC_080427.1, read as the reverse complement.
AATTCATTTTTCAATGTATTGGCAAATTCATTACATAATTATTTATTCGTAGCACCAAATATGATGTCATCTACATATACTTGAACTAGGAGAATATCTAATTTCTTAGTCTTTATGAACAGAGTTGTATCTATCTTTCCTCTTATGAACCCATTTTCTAATAGAAAACCGCTTAGCCTTTCATACCAAGCTCTAGGAGCTTGCTTTAAAACATACAAGGCTTTTGTTAGTTTATAAACATGATCTAGATTCTTATGGTTTTCAAAACCTGGAGGTTGTTCTACATACACTTCTTCATTTATGTAGCCATTTAAAAATGCGTTCTTGACGTCCATTTGATATAACTTGAAATCCTTAAAAGCCGCATGTGCTAGAAGCATTTGAATGGCTTCCATTCTAGCTACAGGTGCAAATGTTTCTTCAAAATTTATACCTTCCTCTTGATTATATCCCTGAGCTACTAATCTACCCTTATTTCTCACAACTACTCCATATTCATCTTTCTTGTTCTTATATATCCATTTGGTTCTGATGATTGACTTATCCTTAGGTCTGGGAACTAATGTCTATACTTTGTTTCTCTAAAATTGATTCAACTCTTCTTGCATGGACGACACCCATGATTCATCCTCTATAGCTTCACCCACATTCTTAGGTTCTTTTTGAGATAGAAATGCAGTGTGACAAATCATATTCCTAAGTGAGGATCAAGTGGCTACTCCACGTAATGGTTCACCTATTATTTGATCTATGGGATGATTCTTTATGTATTTCCATTCTCTAGTTGGTTCATTAACCTCATTTTTAGTTTGATTAGTTTTAGTGGATGGTTCCTTAAGTTCAATTTTCTTTTCAGAATCATTCTTAATGGATAGTTCTTTAAATTCTTTGTTTATTTCAAGTTCATATTCAACAGTTCGTTTGGAGAAGGGATTTGACTCATCGAGCACGACATGAATCGATTCTATAACCATCAATGTTCGTTTGTTGTATACTCTGTAGGCTTTACTATCGAAGGCATACCCTAGGAAGATACTTTCATCTGATTTCACATCAAACTTTCCTAGATGTTCATTGTCTCTAAGCACAAAACACTTACAGCCAAAGATATGAAAATATGATACGTTTGGTCTGTGGCTATTCCACAACTCGTACAGAGTCTTATTAAGAGAAGGTTTAATAAGAACTCTATTTAGCACAGAGTAGGCGGTATTCACTGCCTCAGCCTAGAAGTACGTAGGTAATTTATGTTCGTTAAGCATAGTTCTAGCCATTTCTTGTATAGACCTATTTTTCCTTTCAACTACACCATTCTATTGTGGTCTTCTAGGAGCTGAAAAATTATAGGCAATTCCTAATGAATTACAATAGTCATCCATGCCTTGATTTTTAAATTCTCTACCCCTATCACTTCTAATTTTAGTGATTGCATATTCCTTTTCATTTTGGATTTTCTTGCACAGGTTTATAAATTGTTCACATGCTTCATCTTTGTGATCTAAGAATAGTACCCATGTATATCTTGAAAAATTATCAACTATGACAAATGCGTATGATTTTCCTCCTAAACTTTGAATTTGGTTTGGTCCAAATAAGTACAAGTGGAGTATTTGGAGTGGCCTAGTAGTGGAGATATCTTTCTTCTTCTTAACGCTTGTTCTTGCTTGTTTACCTTGTTGGCATGCATCACAGATTTTATCTTTCACAAATTTAGTCTTAGGCAATCCCTTAACTAATTCTTTCTTAACAAGTTTTGAGATTAAATCCATGTTTGTGTGTCCTAGTCTCCTATGCCAAATCCAACTTATTTTATTCATAGCAAAGAAGCATGTCACACTTTGTGAGGTTAAGTTATCAAAGCTTGTGGTATATACGTTTTCATGACGTTTAGCTGTGAACAAAATCTTATTACCAGTTTTGTGTTCAACTATGCACCTGTCATGTTCAAAAGACACTTTGTAACCTTTATCACATAGTTGGCTTACACTCAATAAGTTGTGCTTTAAGCCTTCAACCAATAAAACATGATCTATAATTAATGACAAGTTATTACTAACTTTACCTACACCTGTGATCCTTCCCTTAGCATTGTCTCCAAAAGTGATGAATCCTTCATCCTTGGGTGTGATAAATGTGAACTTTGCTTTATCCTCAATCATGTGACGTGAGCATCCACTATCCATATACCATCTATCTTTTGAGGATGCTGATCTTAAGTATATCCGCAAAACATAATCAACCAACTAGCTTTGGTACCCAGATTTTCTTGGGTCTAGAGAGGTTAGTGCTAGATTCTCCTTTGACCTTCCATACTTTCTTAATTTTGACATCTTTATTTTTGAAAGGACATTCGAATTGTATATGGCCCAACCTTTTACATTTAAAGCATGTAGTATTTCTATGATAATTCTTAGTTGGAACAAATGACTTTGACTCTCTTATAAAATAACCCATGTAAAGATGTCTCTTCTTTAGATTTTCCTTCCCATTAAAACCAAGCCCTTCCTTTTTTAGGGAATTTCTTTGAGATCCTAGGAGCTTTTCAAAATTGTTTTGTCCCTCAGTAAATTTACAAATAATTTCAGATTTATCTTTCTAATCCTTTTCTAACTCCTCAATTTTCAAATCTTTGTCTTTTATGAAAGATGCATGAGATTCATTTTGGCATTCAACTAAACTTGAAAGCTCTTTGACTTTACTTTTCAACTCAGAAATTTTTTTTGTTTTATTCTCAAGTATCTTGATAAAGTATAGGTATTTTTGTTTCAGTTCATCATATGAAATCAAGTCATTTTCATTATCAGAAACACTTGAATAATACGAAGATGATGAAAATGATGATTGTACCTCAAGGTCATCATGTGCCATTAGACACAGATTGGAAATCTCGTTGTTGTTGGATTTAGATTCTAAATCACTAGTGTTGTGAGTATCCCAACTGACTTTCAGCGACTTCTTCTTTTTCTTTGAGGCCTTCACTAGTTTGGGACACTTAGACTTGATGTGTCCAACCTCTTAGAAGTTGTAGCATGTTGGAAGATCCTCCTTCTTTTTCTTCATGCTAGACTCTCCTCTTTATGATTTTGAGTTTTGGAATTTTCTATTGAGTTTCTTGTTCTTCTTCAAGAACTTCTCGAACTTCTTCGTCAGCAAGGCCATGTCATCATTTGTATCGAAATCACTTCCTTCACTTGAGTAGCTTGATGATGCCTTAAGTGTTGTGACTTTCTTTGCTTTGCTTTACTCATTTTTCCTCTCATTTATTGCAAGCTCATAGGTGATGAGCAATCCAATGAGTTCGTCCACTAACATCTCCTTGAGATTTCTCCCTTCTACTATTGTCGTAGCGTTTTCTTCCCACACTGGAGGTAATCCCTTGAGTATTTTCCTGATCAAATCATAAGTACGGTAACTCTTTCCAAGTGCATTTAAATAATTAATAATGTGTGTGAATTTAGTGTACATCGATTGAATAGATTCATCTGCAGTCATCTTAAATGCTTTATATTCACTGGTGAGCATGTCTATCCTACTATCCTTGACTTCCTTAGTGCCTTTATATGTAACTTCTAACTTTTCCCAAATTTCTTTAGTCAAGTTACATGCCATTACCCTATTAAAATCATTTACGTCTAATGCATAGAAAAGCAAGTTCATGGCATTAGCATTGATTTGTACTGATTTCTAGTCTTCCTCTGTATACTCATCTTTAGTTTTAGGTACATTAATCTTATCAATTACTTTCATAGGAATGTGATTTCCCTTAGTCACTATTTTCCATACCTTCCAATCTACATTCAATAAATATATGTTCATCCTACGTTTCCAATAGATGTAATTTACACCACAAAAAATTGGTGGTCTAGTGGATGAGTGTCCCTCACCGAATGGATTACACCGATGTGTGTCATGTGATCTTTTTACAAAAGAACTATTAAGTCTATGTAAACTCGCTCTGATACCAAATGTTGATTTAGGTGTAATCCTAAGGGGGGGTGAATTGGGTATTTTAAAATTCTTTGAATCTATTTACCACTTAATCCCTATTTGTATATTTAGAAAATCAATTTCAGGGATTTATGAGAAAGACAAATTTATTTTACCAATGAGTTTATTTTTACCCAATTAATTGTGTGTACCGTTATTGAACCAACACATGCAATATGAGTAAATCAAATGTAGTGCAGAAAGTAAATAGTAAAGAGAAGAAAAAAGACAAACCCAATTTTTATGAGGTTCGGCCAACTCGGCCTACATCCTCGCCTTGAGCAGCCACTCAAGGATTTCACTATAATCCCTACTCCTTAAATTGGGACGGAACTTCCCTTACAATCTACTACTTACAAGAGGTACAACTCCCTCATACTCTGCTGCTTACAAGAGATACAGCTCTCTTCTCAAACCCCGGTTCACACACCGAACTGTGAATACAACGAAATCTATAAAACACTCAAAATTGCATCCAAATAGAGCTGGTGAGTACAATTCAAAATCCTAATACATTACCATATGATGAAATTTGAAGCTATAAATGTATGAAATGATACAATCATTTATGAATGATATGCTTCAACACACAAACCCCTTTTTATCAAATCTCCCAAAAATATTTGTATAACTTAATGCTTTGAAGAACTTAGGTTAAATCTTTGAATACAAAAACACTTTGAAGATTTCAAAGATGTTAAATACACTTTGTCAAAAACAATATTTCTCTAAATATTTCAATCTCAATGTGACTTGGTAATATTTAAGTTAATGTATATATATGTGTCTATATGATGAGAATACCAAAGATTAACACACTTACTATATGATTTTTAGAAAATATCCTTAAATATATATATAGTTATAAACATTAAGGATCTTCAAATAATTAGATTTGTTATACTGAAAATATCAACTCTTTAATGAAAAATGCACTTGAACCAAAAATATTTAATCAAAAACTAAAGCTCTTCTCAAGTGGTAATCTTCTCAAAAATGATTTGCCATATGCACACACAAGATCAACCTCTTATCAAATATTCAAAAGTAGATTTTGCAATGATCAGCTCTATGAGAAAAATAGATATACTCTTGAATCAAAAACTTATTCAACCAATAGTTAAAACCTTTCTCAAGTAATTAACTTGTCAAAATCAATCTTTATATGAATGTGAAAAACTTAATATCAAAGTTCTCTAAAAATGTTCAAAAACAGATGTTGATATGAGAATTTCTTAATAAAACTAAATGGATTAATCAAACCACATTACCAAGTTGAATGAAAGATGTATGAGTGAGATCCCTTTTGGTTTTCTGAGTTGATTTGCCCAAAGAAGATGAATAAAGAGTGAAGTGCAGGCAATCGTACAACAATCAGCTCAAGTTTCTCTTTTCTCTTTCAATAAGATGTGTTCTGCTCTTCTTGTTTATCTTTTCTATTTTTTTTCCTTCACATACTTGGGTTTAGATATGCAGTATAAATAGGTGCTTAACCCCTAGAACCAATCTTGACCGTTGGATTATAAGATAGCTCGCGTGTTTGCTCATTAAAAATAAAATTTTCAATATTTCCCGCAAGTTTAGACGACTGAGGTCAAGGGCCCAGATGACTGAAGTTCTTTTCAACCTTTGAAAAAATAACCTGGACACAGGGTCAGACGACTAAGGTTGGGGCTCATATGACTGAGGTGTCGAGTTCAAATGACTGAAGTGTGAGTTTAGTCTTCTGAGGTGCTTTTGCCAGGTTCTAAGTTTCACCATACTGAACTTAATCTTCGGTCTTCTAAAAAAATTCTTTAGATGACTGAAGTTAACTTCAGTCTTCTGATGTTGCCACTTCAGACGACTGACCGTTGACTTCGGTCTTTTGAAGTTCCTAATTTCTAAAATTTTCTTTTCTAATTTAAAAATCTGCTTTGCTCTCTTTCTATACTCTTTTATAAAAACATTTTTCGGGCTTTTGACATTATTTCTAAGTCCATGAATGTCCCTTAATGATGCTCATGAAATGCATGAGTCCTAAATTCATTCTAAGATATGATTTGATCCTCTAATTAAATCATATGAAAATGTAAGTATATGAGGTCTAAGTACCCATTCCCATTACATTCTTGAACTTTGCCGCTTGCATCTTGATTCTCGTATTCTTTGAATTCCATGGAATGTGCCTAAATATGTAAGCTTTAATCTTCATGGCTTCCATTACTTGTTATCTTTCCGGGCATGCTTAGTATAATTCCTATTCACAATCTCAATTGAATAGATCAAATACCAAGTGATTTGTCATTATCCAAACAGGATTGGATTCGTAGAGTCAACATGTTTTATTTTATAAACTCTCTCTCTCTCTCTCTCTCTCTCTCTCTCTCTCTCTCTCATTTTCTCTCTCTAGAACTCGAACCAACCCTCTCTCTCTCTAGGATTTTGCACCGTCCGTTGCCAAAATCCACGATCCGTCGTTACCATGTGGATCAAAAGGAGAATCTCTATGTTTATTGTGGAACGGATCTTCATTTGTGGAATTTTGGTATTTTCCCTAAAATCAAGGTAAGGGTCTGAATTTGGTTTTGGTTTGGTAGATCGGTGGTATAAGAAATTGTATTGAAGTATTGTTCTTCAGTTTTTAGGCTTTGGGGACCCCGAGTCGTTGTTTTGGATCGATTCATTCATGTTTTTGTTTCAGGTTTAAGGTAAGGGAATTTGTTTACATTAGTTTATTTTGAAAAGTAAACCGATAAAACTGTAGTCTATACTATTATGTACGATATGACTGTTCATTTGCAAAATTCTACTGGGTAAAAGTGTCGATTTAATTATTTTTACGATTTTGGTAAATTTAGGGATTTTTGTATATGATCTCCAAACGTTTTAATAACATACCTAGTTTCTTTAAACTGCTAGTAGGAGATGCTTGAACCCTCAGTTTTCATTTAAATGACTCTTTGAACCGATTACTCCTTAAAGCAGTTTTTGACGAAATGAACGTGATATATGCTGTTAGATGGACTTATAATGCATTTGTATATACAGTTATGAACTATAGGAACTACGGTTCCATTATACTATTTGAAATTGTGGAAATAGGTACCGGTTAAATACCGAGCTTTATATGTGAAAAGGGGTAAACAGAGAGTACATGTGTTGGTTGATACCTCAGTTTGAAAGAAAGAAAGAATGCTTTTTTAGTTCATTAATGAGATTGTGAAAATACTAGAAATGCACAGATTATTATGTTTTCATTGTAAATTGTATACAGGATAAATAGGACCACAACTTGTTACTAAAGGAGTTAAAGATACTTCATATTAAAGGAGTTGAAAGATACTCCAGTTTCTAAAGGCATAATTCCATTGCTAGTAAAGTACAATGCAACCACACATGTGAATTAGTGTGGGTACAGAAATAGTTGGCTTGTAGGAGTATTGGGACCACAAGTGAAATAATGGACCAGGTGGGGCAGTTGGACTATATGATAGATGTTTGACAGTGCCTACACGAACAGGGAATGTCAAAGTTATCAGTGCACAACCTATGCCACGGGGTAAATAGGCGTATTATGACATTTCAAAGTTGGCCGTTGTTCTAAATATTCATATACATGATTTAAAAACTAAAATGGGCAAGGTCACAGGGTTGAGTACCATGTGGAGGGATCGTACAGTGTATGGGTTGTACCCTACCCTGACCTCGGGAACTCTCACTTGTAACGATGCTGAATTATATTTGTATATCTCTTATGGTGCAGTAATATGAATATGGAATTGTGCAACTGTTTTAACTAGAATAAAATCATGTAATCACGTGTTGTTGTAATATCTTCCACCTTATTGAGAAGTGTCTCACCCCAATATTACAACGTTTGTTTCAAGTCCTTCAAGACATCGATCCTAGCCTTCTAGTGAGACTTTGGAGCTTGGAATCTGATTGATAGGAGTACGTTTTTGTACTAGTACAGTGTTGTTAGCCTGGTTAGTTTCTTTTGGGGATGTAATATAGTTTATGTTTTCAGTATGGATCCTATGTATTAAAGATACAGTTAGAACTCTAGTATAGGTCTAATAGAATCCCTATGGATTTTTATGTTTTTCCGCAACATTTGAATTACAGTTATGTATGAGATACACCCGTATGTCCCTATTTAGGGCAAGTTATTTATGTATGTTTATCAGGTGCAAGTATTCTGTATGTGCGGTAGCAATCTGGGTCCGTATAAAGGGTTGGGTATTTATAGTTGGTGTCAGAGTCTTAACCAATCGGAAGTGTGATTTTATTCATACTGCCTGGTTAGGGATTTGTGCAGAACTTAGGATTTGGTAGTTTCTATAGTGTAGAATATACCAAAGTATAGGACATGGATAAGACCTTGAGTTTTTCTTATTATACTTAGAGACATGAATACATTGATAGAATTTTGTGATTTTCTAGATCTTTCGAAGGGTTCAAAAAACCACGACAATCTATTGACGATTTTGTTTCCAAGTAGAGGGGTAGAATTTGAGTTAGAGTGGGAAGGTAGAATTGGAAACATGAGTCTATTAGTATTGTAATAGTAACCGATATGTAGAGTATTAAAGTACTAAGATGAGTTTCTCAATTGCTTTTCAGGATGGAATCTAGGGAAAATACTACCAATGTTGCAGGCAGTAGCAGTGAGGGAGCTGGCTCTGAGGTTGGCAGTGACTGCACGAATGTTCTGCGGGACTTTGCTCAGCAACTGATGGCTGAGGTGGTTCGTTCAAATAGGGTGCACGAACGTCCTACGGCTGAGCTAGGTTGCTCTATCGATCAGTTCACCTGGCTGAAGCCTCCTATTTTCATGGGAAGTGCAGACCTGGTTCAAGCTAAAAATTGGATCGAGGAGATTGAGAACATACTAAATGTCCTAAATTGCACTAAAAAGCAGAAGGTGGCCTTTGAAACTTTTAAGTTGTTAGGTGAAGTAGAAATATGGTGGAAGTCTGTGAGAATGCTTGAGGAGCATTGACCCATTCTAGTGGCAATATTGTGGGCCCGTTTCAGAGAGTTATTCTTTGGACAGTACTTGCCAGCCATGGTTAGGAATGCAAAGATGGAGGAGTTCATGAGTTTGGCACAGGGGCAGCTGACAGTTCAACAGTATGCTGCCAGATTTTAGGAGATCTCCTGATTTGCTCCATTCATGATCCCTAATGAGGCAATGAAGGCATGGAAATTCCAGAGGGGTCTAAGGAAGGAGATACGGAAGGAGATCGCCATTTGTCAGATGCAATACTTTGCCACTTTGGTAGACAAAGCCATCATTGCAGAGGAGAGTCTACAAGAGAACCTCTTGGTTCAGGCTTTGAATAAGATGCCAGCACCTCCCAGTTCTTCCTATAGTCTGAGGCAGGGAAACTAGAAGAAGAAGAACCATAGTAGTGCTTCACAAAATACCATGTTCACTGCTGGTTGTTCTATGTGTGGGAAGCCTCATGTAGGGCAGTGTTGGAAGGCCATAGGAGCTTTTTTATGATGTGGAAAGATGGATCATCAGGCAAGGGATTACAACTCTCCAAGGTACGGTGGAGTTCCATAATAGCCTTTTAGAGGTAGTGCTTGGACGCCATGATATGGATAGCAAAGGGTAATGCCCAGGCTAGGGTGTACTCCTTGACTCCAGGGAATGCTGAAAATGTTGGAGATGTGGTAACAAGTAATATTTATATGCTTTCCAATAAAGCGATTATACAATTCGACTCAGGGGCAACACATCCCTTTATCTCTGGAGGATTATTTAAACTATGTGGCATTGAGACTTAATAGTTAGATTATGAAGTGGTGGTGACTACGCCTTCAGGGTCGGTAGTCATATGTAGTTGCGGTAATTCATGACTTTTCAGTAGAAATTCAGGAGAGAGTACTACCAGTTAGTTTTATTGTGTTTGATATGCATGGTTTCGATATCATTCTGGGTATGGACTGGCTATCTTCTAGTTATGCTAGTATCGATTGCCATAGGAGAGAAGTGGTGTTTAGACCACTAGGGAAGCAGGAATTCGGATTCTTAGGGTTATGTGTACGCTCCGCGCAAAGGATCCTCTCAGCTTTGCTGGTTAGGAGATTACTTTTGGAGGGATGCCAAGGGTATCTGACATTTGTGAAAGACACACCGAAAACAGAATGCAAACTAGAGGAGATTTTTGTTGTGCGCAAGTTGCCTGACATGTTTCCAGAGGACTTGCTAGGTTTACCTCCAGATTGTGAGGTGGAGTTTGGTATAAAGTTGGTTTATGATATGGTGCCAATATCAAAAGCTCCATATCGTATGGCTCCAGCAGAATTGAGGGAGTTGAAGGAACAGCTTTAAAAGCTACTGGACAAGGGGTACATTCAACCAAGTGTTTCTCCTAGGGGAGCATCTGTGTTATTTGTGAAGAATAAGGACGGGTCAATGAGGATGTGCCTCAACTACAGGGAACTTAACAAGGTAATGATAAAAAACAAATACCCATTACCCAAGATCGATGATCTATTTGACCAACTACAAGGCACGTAGATCTTCTCCAAAATCGATCTACGATATGGGTATCACTAGTTGAAGGTGAAGGTGAAGGATGTTCCAAAGACAGCCTTTCGAACTCTGTACGGCCATTATGAATTTATGGTTATGCCTGTCAGTTTGACTAATGCACCTACAACATTTATGGATTTGATGAGCAGGGTCTTTCACGAATACTTAGACCAGTTTGTCATGGTATTTATTAATGACATCCTAGTGTATTCTAGGAGCACTGCAGAGCATGAAGTTCATTTGAGGCTGGTATTGCAAATGCTTAGGGAGAAGAAGTTATTTGCTAAACTAAAGAAATGCGAGTTTTGGCTAAAACAAATTGCATTTCTAGGGCATGTAGTGTCCAAAGAAGGAGTCTCAGTGGATCCGAGTAAGATAAAGGTAGTAGTGAGATGGGTGAGACCAAGAAATGTTTGGGAGGTCAGAAGCTTTTTGGGTCTTGCAAGTTACTATCGTTAGTTCGTAGAGGGGGTTCTCCAGTTTATCGGGTCCTTTGACGCGACTCATAAGGGAGAACGTGAGGTATGATTGGACTGACGAGTGTGAGCTTAGTTTCTAAGAGCTGAAACGGTGACTGGTTATTGCTCCAATTCTTACCATTTCGTTTGGGGATGGTGGATTTGTTAGCTATAGTGACGCCTCTAAGAGAGGTCCGAGTTGTGTTTTGATGCAATAGGGAAAGGTTGTTGCCTATGCTTCTCGCTAACTTAAAGAGTACGAGAAGAACTACCTGACACATGATATGGAACTAGCTGCAGTATTGTTTGCATTGAAAATTTGGAGGCATTATTTGTATAGTGAAAGGTGCTAGATTTTTAGCAATCATAAAAGTATGAAGTACATTTTCACCCAAAAGGAGCTGAAAGTAAGGCAACGTAGATGGTTAGAATTGATAAAGGATTATGATTGTATCATTAGCTATCACTTGGGTAAAGCAAATATAGTAGCTGATGCTCTAAGTCAGAAGTCTATGGATGTGTTGGTCTCTACAATGGAAGTTCAGCACCAGATTTGTATGGACTTGGAAAGGTAGGGCTTGGAAGTAGTGGAATGAAATCATCAAGCTATTCTTGCTAGCTTGGTGGTACAGCTGGCCTTACAAGAGAGGATCCGTGCAATGCAGAAGTAGGATCCTGAGCTTGTTGAGGTTATGGAAGGTTACTAGAATGGTTGAAAGTCGAATTTTGGTATCCCAAGTGATGGGATGTTGAGATTCTATAACAGGGTATGTGTACTAGATGACGTTGAAATTAAATGGGTCATTCTAGAGGAGGAACACCGTTTGTTCTACACCATCCATCCTGGAAGTGCGAAGAAGTACTGAAACCTGAGGGAATCTTTTTGGTGGTCCAACATGAACAAAAGAGATCACCTATTTTGTAAAGTAGTGCCTGACATGTCAGCAGGTCAAAATAGAGCACCAAAGACTTGTAAGACCACTTTAGCCACTTGACATCCCCACGTGGAAATGGAAACACATTTAGATGGATTTCGTAATGGGGTTACCTACGGTAGTGCATGGTCAGAATGCTATATGGGTTGTAGTGGACTAGCTGACAAAGACTGCACACTTCATTCCAATCAGTGTCAGCTATTCTCTAAATAGGTTGGTTGAGCTTTATGTGCAGGAGGTAGTACGACTCCATGGTGTCCCTATTTCTATTGTTTCAGACTGAGATCCGCATTTTATGTCTCATTTCTGTAAAAGTATATAGGATGCCTTGGGATCACAACTAAAGTTAAGTACATCTTTTCACCCACAGATGGATGGACAATCAGAGAGGACTATTCAGAGGCTAGAGGACATTTTTATGGGCTTGTGTATTGGATTTCGGTGATAGTTGGATACGGTATCTACCACTTGTCAAATTCACGTATAACAACAGTTACTAGGCCAGCATAGAGATGGCATCTTAAGAGGCATTGTATGGTCATCAGTGTTGATCTCCATTGTACTGAGATCAGGTAGGCAAGCGACAGATACTAGGTCCGGAATTGATTTACTAGGCCTCTGCAATGGTTGAATTGATCAGGGAAAGAATTAGGAAAACACAAAGTCGGAAAAAGAGTTATGTTGATACTCATCAATGAGAGCTGGAGTTTGAGGTAGGTGATATGGTGTTTCTGAAGATCGTTTCAATGAAAGGGGTGATGAGGTTCGGTAAGAAAGGGAAGCTAAGTCCTTGATATATCGGGCCTTTTGAAATCCTGGAAAGGATAGGTTTGGTTGCTTATCGAGTGGCTTTACCTCCAACACTATCTAGAGTCCATGACATGTTTCATGTCTCAGTGCTGAGGAAGTACGTGTCGGATCCTTCGCATCTGCTGAGTTACAAACCTCTAGAGATCAGTGATGCTTATCATATGAGGAGGTACCAATAATGATATTAGATCAGAAAGTTCAGTAGTTACGTACTAGGGAAATACCGCTAGTGAATGTATTATGACGTAACCATGTAGTGAAGGAAGCTTTATGGGAGTTAGAGTCAGAGACATGCCAAAAGTACCCGCAGTTATTTTCTGATGGTACGTAGTTATATATAGTAGTATAGGTGGTATGGTCTTCGGGAGAGTTTTGTGTGTGTGTGTGTAATATTTTGAAGCATCGCATTGTAACCATGGTATTCCTCTGCCATAAGCAAGGGTAGATAACAAATTCGGGCCGGAGCTACTTGTGGGTGGCTGCCGACTGTTCTGTAGGTCTCCGACATAAGGTAAAGTATGCTTGGTATTTGTTGGAGAATTTCGGGGACAAAATTCTTATAGGGAGGGGAGATTGTAGTAACCCGACCCAAAATAAATAAATACATAATAAATAAATAAATAAATAAAGAGATATTTTAGAGGAGATATTTTGAAAAAGATATTTTGAAAGGAGATATTTTGAGATATTTGTATATAAATATCTTCGAGGAGATATTTATTTTGATTACTTAAAGGTTAAGTTAGGTTTTATTTTATACACTCTTATTCTCTCTCTCTTTCTCTCTCTCTCTCTCTCTCTCTCTCTCTCTCTCTCTCTCTCTCTCTCTCTCCCTCTCTCTCATTTTCTCTCTCTCTAAAACTCGAACCAACCCTCTCTTTCTCTAGGATTTCGCGTCGTTCGTCGCCGGAATCCACGATCTGTCATTACCATGTGGATTAGGAGGAGAATCTCTACATTTATTGTGGAACAGATCTTCCTTTGTGGAATTTCAAGATTTTCCCTAAAATTGAGGTAAAAGTTTGAATTCGGTTTTGGTTCGGTAGATCGATATTATAGGAAATTATATTGAAGTATTATTCTAAGGTTTTTAGGTTTTGGGACCCCGAGTCGTTGTTTTGGATCGATTTTTTTGTGTTTCGATTTCAGGTTTAAGGTAAGGGGAATTTTTTACATCAGTTTATTTTGAAAAGTAAACCAATAAAACTGTAGTCTATATTATTATGTACATTATGACTATTCGTTTGCAAATTTCTACCGTGTAAAAGTGTCGGTTTAATTATTTTTACGGTTTTGGTAAACTTAGGGATTTTTTCATGTGATCTCCAAACGTTGTAAAAACTTACCTAGTTGTTTTAAACTACTAGTAGGAGATACTTGAACCCTCATTTTTCATTTAAATAAGTTTTTGAACCGATTACTCCTTAAAGCGGTTTTTGACGAAACGAATGTGATATATGCTGTTAAATGGACTTATAATGCATTGGTATATACATTTATGAACTATAGGAGCTAATGTTCCATTATACTATATGAAACTGTGGAAAATAGGTGTTGGTTAAATACCGAGCTTTATATGTGAAAATGGGTAAACTGAGAGTACGTGTGTCGGTTGATACCTCAGTTTGAAAGAAAGAAAGAATACTTGTTTAGTTCATTAATGAGATTGTGAAATACTGGAAATGCACTGATTATTATGTTTTCATTGTAAATTGTGTATATGATAAATGGGACCACAACTTGTTACTAAAGGAGTTGAAAGATATTTTAGATTAAAGGAGCTGAAAGATTCTCCAGTTCTAAAGGCGTGGTTCCGTTGCTAGTACAGTACAGTGCAACCACACGTATGAATTAGTGTGGGTATAGAGATAGTTGTCTTGCAAGAGTATTGGGACTATTGTTGAAATAATGGATCAGGTGGGGCTGTCGGACTATATAATAGGTACTTGATAGTGCTTGTACAAACAAGGTATGTCAGAGTTATCAGTACACAACCTATGCCACAGGGTAAATAGGCATATTATGACATTTCAAAAGTTGGTTGTTGTTCTAAATATTTATATACATGATTTAAAAGCTAAAATGGGCAAGGTCACAAGGTTGAGTACCATGTAGAAGGATCGTACAGTGTATAGACCTGTACCCTACCCTGACCTTAGGAACTCTCGCTTGTAACGATGCTGAATTATATTTGTATATCTCCTATGGTGCAGTAATATGAATATGGAATTGTACAACTATTTTAATTGGAATAAACTCATGTAATCACGTGTTGTCGTAATATCTTCCACCTTATTGAGAAGTGTCTCACCCCAGTCTTACAACCTTTGTTTCGGGTCCTTCAAGGCATTGATCCTAGCCTTTTAGGGAGACTTTGGAGCTTAGAATCTGTTGACTTGATTGGTCACACCCAGTTTTGATTATGACAAATACTCTTGGTACTAATGGTTGTACTGAGAATTACATGCAGGATCACCTTGTGAGCGCTTCAGGACTAAAAGACTTATTATGATCGCGTGTGGTGTTCATGCCGATGAATGAAGAATCTTGTACTGCATTTGTATTTATTTTTCAATTTCTTCATTCTGGGATGTAATTTTATTATGGACTGTGCACTTATATGGCTTGTAATAATTTGCATCATGCATGATAGGTAGGTATGCTCAAATTGACCTTAGATTGACCATAAGACCTCCAAATAACATGAAAAACCTTTTTCATAAAATTCCTAATTTATACAAAGGTTTTTAAATGGTTTTAAAGTTAAAATAAAGCAAACACTAATTTTTTCAAAGGGGTCGGTCAACCGGCCAATCGACCAAATGTTAGAAATGAGAAATTTTCTCACTCGATTGGATCTCATATCAAACCATGTTCAACATGAAAATTGTGGTATTTTACCATAGCTTGGGTTTGATACCAAGAACATCCAAATTAGAGTTGCACAGAAAAAGTTATATCCAAAACACTGAAATGTGTTCGTAAGAGAAAAACTCCCTTCACGTTTCTTCCATCTCATTGATGGACATTTTTCTCACACTAAAAGTCATTATATTAAAATGTGTTCAATATGAAAGTTGTGGGATTTTCTCTTACCTTTCTATTGATATAAGTAACATCCAATTTAGAGTTGTATAGAAAACTTTATGGCCAAAACACTAAACAGTGTCTGTGCAGAAAAGTAGAGGCCGGTCGACCGAGCCCTTACAGTTCATTTGGCCTCGGTCGACCGAACCACCTGGGAGTCAACTTTTTGACCTCCTGGTCGACCGAGCCTTCACTATGGTCGACCAAAACTCACTGATTTGAGCCCCGATCGACCGAGCCTTCACTACGGTTGACCGAAACTACTTTTGGTCAACATTTTAACTACCCGGTTGACCGAAACTTGTAGTTCAAAAGGCCCTGGTCGACCGAAACCCTCCTGAGTCAACATTTGACCATCTGGTCGACCGACGACCTTTGTACTACAACTACCTGGTCGACCGAAGGGTTCTCGGGAGAATTTTCAGCAGTCTGGTCGACCGAACCAGGCAGTTCAAAATGCCCTGGTCGACCAAAACTCGGAAAATTGGCAAATCGCCCTCTCCGGTCGACGGAGCCTTTCAGTTCAAAAGTCCCCTGGTCGACCGAGCCAATTGAGTCCTGGTAGACCAAAACATTTTTGGTCGACCGGACCTCTCGGGTTGCCCTGATTTTTTACCGCAGTTAATATTTTTTAAACAGGGTTAAAATGCTTTAAACATCATTAATCTTTCTTAATAATGCCCAATAGGTCCCCAACGGTCAAAAATACATCCTTGCCTATATATACCCATTCATTTATCATTATTAGCAAAGGATTAGCAAACTTGATTAGGGCAAAACTCTCTCAACTCTTAAAACCCTATATTAGCCAAAAACTTCTTGCAAACACTCACATACTCTTCAATCTTTATTTTGTGAGTATTTCTATAAGGCTATAATGTGTAATCTCTCTAGCTAATACTCTCTTTTAGTATAAAGTTTGATTGATTTTATTTGAGAGTATAGCCTAAAGTTCTTGCACGGATTTCACTTGATAAATCTTGTGTGGGAAGACTTTGAGGGTTGTGGTTCTTGCATTGTTGTTGCAAGATACCTAAACCTAGATTTTGTGTGCAAAAATCTTTTTGTGAAAAGCTAATCTTTCAAACAACTCCATTGTGCTTTAGAAATTGAAATATCATATTGAGTTTGTTTGATTTATCTTGCTTAGCATATTTGAAACCCAAATATGATTTTGTGATATTCGAATATTGAGTTTCAAATCTTGCTTAGATACACACTCTAGATCTTGATTGATTATCATACTTGATTGAGTGTTTAGCACACATTAGAGCACTGAGCATATCTACATATCATTCGTGCTTGCTTTATTGATTGAGCTGTATTGGTGCACACATCTGCTTTTCTAGAAGCATATTTCCGTGTACAAATTTTATACACTTTGGTTGTATTTCCAGGCACGGGCCTGAAGAGGGAGACTAGCCCTGGAATAGTCCCGGATTGGCTTAGACCCGGTTAGGAAAGCTAGGTGCGTCGTCCTATTAAGGCGTGTAGGTTGAGGTCAGCCCCGCTAATTGACCTGGCTAAGGTTGAGGTCAGCCCTGTGTTAATTTGACTTGGTTGTAAACGGTGCCGCTCCACCCTTAAGTGAGCTATTAGTGGAATCCTCCTGCTTGCGAGCTAGAGGCGGGGACGTCGGCACAGTTGGCCGAACCCCGATAACATATCGTGCGTGTTCTTTACATTTTCGCAATTTACTTACTGCACGTGTATGTTATATTGTAAATGATTAGATTTACATTTGCATAGACAGACCCTAGGTTAAGTAATACTGCTTATCTGGTTTAACCTAGGTGATAATTTTTAAATACCCAATTCACCCCCCCTCTTGGGATTGCACCAAAGCTAACAATTGGTATCAGAGCCTCGTAACTTAGACTTTGACGTTATTTAGTAAAAGATCATGATGGCTCATGTTAGTGCATCCCCTTCATGTGAGGGAAGATTGGTCACACACCCACCTGTATTCTATGGTAATGATTATGCTATATGGAAATTTAGAATGACTGTGTATGTGAAAGCTTTAAATTGGAAATTTTGGAGAGTCATTGATCAGGGTGATTGTGTGCCTATGAAATCTATTGGGTGTACCGATGTTCCTAAATCTAAGTGTGAAATGAATGACCATGATAGGAACTTAGTACAGGTAAATTTTAATGCCATGAATACCTTACTGCATGCTTTAGATTCTAATGTTCTATGTGAGGTTATGGCTTGTAGTAGTGCTAAGAAGATATGGGAAGAACTTGATAGGAGATATGGAGCACCTATGCAAAACAATGTGATCTCTCCATGTGACTCAAGCCCTACTAATCCTGAAGGAGGTAACCAGTGCTTTGTTGCCTTAATAGATAATGAGGTTATCTCTGTTCCTTCTGCTTTAGTAGATAAACTTGGTAATGATTCATGTGATGAATTGAATTATGCATCTGATACTGAATCATGTAATAGTACTGATAGTGAAAGCATGCCTACTTATGAGGAATTGCAAGTTGAATATATTAGAACTCATAAATCACTTGTTAAAGCTAATAAAAGATATACAACTTTGAAAAACAAGTATGAGGCATATGAGAAAGAATGTGACTCAAAAATTCTTGCTGAAAGAGAAAACAATTTGAAAATTAAAAGATTGGAAAGCAAGAATGAATCATTAGAAAAGGAATTGACTATTTTGAAATCTAAAGTTTCTAATGATGATAAAAAGGATCTTCATATCCATGATCTTGAGAATAAAGCAAACAATATGTCAAAAGAACTTATGAAACTTCAAAGTGTTTGCAAAGATATGAAAAACTCAAAAATTCAAGATCTAGAGAAGAAAATAGAAGACCAATCTAAGATCATCCACACGTTCACTAGAGGCAAAGAAAATTTTGATAAATTGCTTGGCTCACAAAAGATGACTTTAGATAAGGAGGGTATAGGTTTTAATGGAATTGAAAATAAGAAAAAGAAGAACCTATACATGGGGTACTTTGTAAAAGAATCAAAACATTATGCTAGTACCTCCTCCGGTCCATACACTCACACCATATGCATTCTATGTAAAAAGAAGGGGCACACAAAATTTGACTGCCCATTTAAAAGAAAAGGTGTGAAACCCAAACAAGTTTGGAGAGTCAAAGTACCACCTAGTCCTAACCCATCGAGAATAAAAGGTAGAAAAATGATATGGGTTGTTAAGAAAGAAAACCCCTTGATATTCAAGGAAGAATTTGCTCAAACAGGAATTACATGATCACATAATTCTTCCTTATTATTTAGGATTAGCCATGGAGGGTAGTGTCCTTTAAAGGCTTAGGAAATGGTTCGGGACTAAAAATGTAAAATCTTAGTATATGCCAACTATTTAAAATCTTACATACTAAGTATTTTGAAAAATCAAGCCAATCTGCAAATCCAAGCATACAACCAATCTGAACTTAATGCATACATTCCTTGGTTGAAATATGAAAGTATTGACTGCTTGAATGAAAATCCACTTCCAAGTGGACATGACATTTTTGTCTTGTATTAAAATTTCAAATTGCTTAACTCATGCGTAAATATGAATATCTAAAGTTAAGCATACTTTTTGTCCATTGCCTAGCTTGTGGTTTAGGGAATCCATCTCACACTATATATCATTTAATCCTAAACCCTTCATTAAATTTAAATGCCTAATAAAATGTTTAGTCATCACTCTAGGTTTGAAGTACTATTAATCATCAATTCAAAATATTTATAGTGCTTATTAAAAGATATCCTTCCATAGGGAATCTTTACCTTACCACGATCATATCAGGTAAAGGTCCATCCTTCTCATTGGTTCGTATCCTTGCTCTAAAATTATGATCATATCTAAAGGATACATTCCAATCACCAAAGAGCATCAGTTCCTAGTTATTCATATCCTCCACAATGCTCTTTGCCAAAATAAGTTAAGACATATTCTTCAAAATGCTTATCTTATACAATGTCCTACTTTTGAATATTCTATTAAACCTAAATAAAATGCTTAATCTTTAAGAGTATTCAATTCTCTTCCAAGCTCTCAAACTTTATATAAAATCATTTAAAGAGCTTCATTCTCATGAATTAAGTTAAAATGGCTAATTTAATTGATATAGGTTTCAATCTATATGATGGAACAAAAATTCAAAGAAACCTATGCATGAACCTTAAAATGAAACGTCATTTGAACTTAGGCCTCTCATGTATTGTAAATCATAAGAAAAGAGGCAAATATTGGCTTAGCTTATTTAAAGACATATATCTTTTGACCTTTTGGTCCTCTAAGCCTATTCATCCAATGCCAAGCATATAACATTGAAAATCTTAATATTCTTGGCCTAAAGAACCTGAAAAATAAGGAAAGGCATAAAATGAATTAGCGCATAATTAAGGGGGAGCATATATTCTTTCATGATTATATAAATTAAAATGCTCTCATATATTTATTTCATGCCTAAATGTCCATATGGGTATTGCACTGAATTTCTAACTATCCATGGTTATTTATTGTTCATAATATCTAGTTGGATGGTTCACATGTTATATGGACAGTTGATTATACTATCTGATTGCATGCTTAGTTTAGAATGCTTCCTGCATGGTGGATGCAGTTGATGTGAATTGCATGCTGGTAGTGGATTATAGGTTCTCGTATGCCTTGAACTGAAATATAAATTGCTTGTTTGAACCTATTAGGTACAATTTGTATAGGAAAAATGTCCTATATACAAACGGCATGCTGTCGAAATTTTGCTAGGACTTTCCCATATAAAACCTTGTGTTAAAGATGATTATAATAAAATTAAAGTTAAAATATTTTTGAAAGGATGAGTGAAAACTAATTGAAAATTAAATGTCATCCTTGTATAATCATCAAACACTTAAAGAGCTGAGCACCTACTCTATAGAAAGAACTTATAGGACTCACATGCATCATTATTGTTTATTGAAATATTGAGGCTCTTCCTATATCCCTGAACATTATATCTTGCACGTAAAGTCCCATGTTTTGATATGAAATGTTTTTGGATCATGAATTGCATTGCATGCCTTAATATCTATTTTTGATGCATTTGTTATCTATAGGTGTGACTATACTAATTTGAGATGAATGTTGTTAATAGACATCAAGTATAGTGGTTGAAGAATGGTTTGTGTGCTCACTTATACTTTGGCATATTCAATGAAATCAATCACTTGCAAAGCTTAAGTAATTTATAATATCTAAGCAATAATTCAAATTGATAGGTGGAGCATCTAAAATTGAAATGCCTATCACATTATGCTCACCAACTTTTTAGCTTAGATATGGTGTCGAATCAAATGTGGCTTGTGCTTAACTGATATGTTGTTGGTAAAAATCTTACATTGACTTATAGTCCTTTGCCACATATTGTTTGTGTTTGCCATATGATCCTGTGTGTGAATTATTAAATCTTTAGGATCATCATGGTTGTGATTTTCTGGTTATACTTTTGTATGTACTTAATTGACAAACCAGAAAATTTTGGTTTGCTTGTTTTAAATCAAAGCTTCCTTTCTACAAGCTAACCCAGCACCATCTTGCAAACATCACAAGGGGGATATATATATATTTATTTATTTATTACTTTGTGGCAAGAACTAGTTTCAAAACTCAAACTTTTTCTCTTGCTTCATTATTATTATTATTATTATTATTATTATTATTATTATTATTATTATTATTATTATTATTATTATTATATACATATATTGTTTTAAAGCTGCATAACTGGTTCTATACCTACACCTGGTCTATACCTACACATAAAAATGCATGCGAACTAGTTAGATTGTATTTATGCTCAAACTTCCTGTTTGGTATCATATGCCATGTATTTTTTTAAATTCAAATCTTTCACGGGGCTTATGATATGTGTCAATTGAAATGGTCAGTGCATATCTACAATCTAACTTTGTTTTTCATGACATTTAAAATATTTAAATGACCAGTTGTATTACTTATGTGCTTAATTGTTGAGGTTAATTTTGTCATTCTATTTGCATTGTATGGCTATTATATCTCTTGAATGTCTAAAAGTTACACCTCTACTTGGTGTGTTGAAAATACTATACTGTTTGAGTTACGTGATGAATGTGTGCTATATGCTATTGATTAAAACTCAACATAGGTCACTTAGGTACAAAGTGATGTTTGGGAATGGTCTATTTTCAAACGGCATGTTGCCAAATTCTTCAAAAATTCCTCCCAACAACCCTTTTGTATCTAAATGACATCCTTTGCCTTCGAGTTTTATTGCTTAAACCCTTTTTGCTGTTGCCAAAAGGGGGAGAAAAGGCAAAAGTGGGTAAAACAATGCTTAATCATGTTTAATCTTTAATTACCCATTACTTTAATTACCTTTATGCATAAAGTCAGGGGGAGCCTTTCTTGGCTATACCTACTTTTGCAAAAAGTATTTGTCATCATCAAAAAGGGGGAGAATGTTGACTTGATTGGTCACACCCAGTTTTGATTATGACAAATACTCTTGGTACTAATGGTTGTACTGAGAATTGCATGCAGGATCACCTTGTGCGCGCTTCGGGACTAAAAAACTTATTATGATCGCGTGTGGTGTTCGTGCCGATGAATGAAGAATCTTGTACTGCATTTGTATTTATTTTTCAATTTCTTCATTCTGGGATGTAATTTTATTATGGATTGTGCACTCATATGGCTTGTAATAATTTGCATCATGCATGATAGGTAGATATGCTCAAATTGACTTTAGATTGACCATAGGACCTCCAAATAACATGAAAAACCTTTTTCATAAAATTCCTAATTTATACAAAGGCTTTTAAATGGTTTTAAAGTTAAAATAAGGCAAACACTAATTTTTTCAAAGGGGTCGGTCAACCGGCCAATCGACCAAATGTTAGAAATGAGAAATTTTCTCACTCGATTGGATCTCATATCAAACCATGTTCAACATGAAAATTGTGGTATTTTACCATAGCTTGGGTTTGATACCAAGAACATCCAAATTGGAGTTGCACAAAAAAGGTTATGTCCAAAACACTGAAATGTGTTCGTAAGAGAAAAACTCCCTTCATGTTTCTTCCATATCATTGATGGATATTTTTCTTAAGCTAAAAGTCATTATCCTAAAATGTGTTCAACATAAAAGTTGTGGGATTTTCTCTTACCTTTCTATTGGTATCCAGAACATACAAGTTGGAGTTGTTTAGGAAAAGTTATGTCCAAAACACTAAATAGTGTCTGTGCAGAAATGTAGAGGCCGGTCGACCGAGCCCTTACAGTTCATTTGACCCCGGTCGACCGAACCACCTAGGAGTCAACTTTTTGACCTCCCAGTCGACCGATCCTTCACTATGGTTGACCAAAACTCACTGATTTGAGCCCCGGTCGACCGAGCCTTCACTACGGTCGACCGAAACTACTTTTGGTCAACATTTTAACTACCTGGTCGACCGAAACTTGTAGTTCAAAAGGCCCTGGTCGACCGAAACCCTCCTGAGTCAACATTTGACCATCTCGTCGACCAAAAACCTTTGTACTACAACTACATGGTCGACCGAAGTGTTCTCGGGAGAATTTTCAGCGGTCTGGTCGACCGAACCAGGCAGTTCAAAATGCCCTGGTCGACCAAAACTCGGAAAATTGGCAAATCGCCCTCTCCGGTCGACGGAGCCTTTCAGTTCAAAAGTCCCCTGGTCGACCGAGCCAATTGAGTCCTAGTCGACCAAAACATTTTTGGTCGACCAGACCTCTCGGGTTGCCCTGATTTTTTACCGCAGTTAATATTTTTTAAACAGGGTTAAAATGCTTTAAACATCATTAATCTTTCTTAATAATGCCCAATAGGTCCCCAACGGTCAAAAATACATCCTTGCCTATATATGCCCATTCATTTATCATTATTAGCAAAGGATTAGCAAACTTGATTAGGGCAAAACTCTCTCAACTCTTAAAACCCTATATTAGCCAAAAACTTCTTGCAAACACTCACATACTCTTCAATCTTTATTTTGTGAGTATTTCTATAAGGCTATAATGTGTAATCTCTCTAGCTAATACTCTCTTTTAGTATAAAGTTTGATTGATTTTATTTAAGAGTATAGCCTAAAGTTCTTCCACGGATTTCACTTGATAAATCTTGTGTGGGAAGACTTTAAGGGTTGTGGTTCTTGCATTGTTGTTGCAAGATACCTAAACCTAGATTTTGTGTGCAAAAATCTTTTTGTGAAAGGCTAATCTTTCAAACAACTCCATTGTGCTTTAGAAATTGAAATATCATATTGAGTTTGTTTGATTTATCTTGCTTAGCATATTTGAAACCCAAATATGATTTTGTGATATTCGAATATTGAGTTTCAAATCTTGCTTAGATACACACTCTAGATCTTGATTGATTATCATACTTGATTGAGTGTTTAGCACACATTAGAGCACTGAGCATATCTACATATCATTCGTGCTTGCTTTATTGATTGAGCTGTATTGGTGCATACATTTGCTTTTCTAGAAGCATATTTCCATGTACAAATTTTATACACTTTGGTTGTATTTCCAGGCACGGGCCTGAAGAGGGAGACTAGCCCTGGAATGGTCCCGGATTGGCTTAGACCCGGTTAGGAAAGCTAGGTACGTCGTCCTGTTAAGGCGTGTAGGTTGAGGTCAGCCCCTCTAATTGACCTGGTTAAGGTTGAGGTCAGCCCTGTGTTAATTTGACCTGGTTGTAAACGGTGCCGCTCCACCCTTAAGTGAGCTGTTAGTGGAATCCTCCTGCTTGCGAGCTAGAGGCGGGGACGTAGGCACAGTTGGCCGAACCCTGATAACAACATATCGTGCATGTTCTTTACATTTTCGCAATTTACTTACTGCACGTGTATGTTATATTGTAAATGATTAGATTTACATTTGCATAGACAGACCCTAGGTTAAGTAATACTGCTTATCTGGTTTAACCTAGGTGATAATTTTTAAATACCCAATTCACCCCCCCTCTTGGGATTGCACCAAAGCTGATAGAATCTAATTGATAGGAGTAAGTTTTTGTACTAGTACTGGGTTGTTAGTCTGGTTAGTTTCTTTTGGGGATGTAATACGATTTATGTTTTAAGTATGGATCCTATGTATTAAAGATACATTTAGAACTCTGGGATATGCCTAATAGAATCCCTATGAATGTTTATGTTTTCTCGTAACATTTGAATTACAGTTGTGTATGAGATACACCCATATGTCCCTATTTAGGGCGGATTGTTTATGTATATTTATCAGGTACATGTATTTTATACATGTGCTAGCAATATGGGTCCATATGAAGGGTTGGGTTGTTACAGTTACAGTTGGTATCAGAGCCCATAAACAGCCGGACGTGTGATGTGAATTGCACTGGCTGGTTATGGATATGCTAAGAGCTTAGTTTGTTGGGTTCTGTAGATTAGACTATACTAGAGTTTAAGATTTGAATAAAATTATCGAGTGTAGCTTTGAATACCTAGAGATAGAAATCCATTGACTGACTTCTGTGCTTTTTGGGATCATTTGAAAAATTCAAAAAATCACGACAATCTATTGGCATTTTTGTTTCAATTTGGAAGGGCGAAACTCGAGTTAGAATGGGAATGTGAGTCATTAGAGTACGTTGGTACTAGGAATGTTATTATAGGAAAGGAGTTTCTAGTATTGTAGTAATAGCTAATTAAGCTTCTAATCGATTTCCTCAATTGCTTCTTCAGGATGGAATCTAGGGATATTACTGCCAACATTGGAGGTAGTAATAGTGAAGGAGTTGGCCATGAGGCTGGCAGTGACTTCACAAGTGTTATGTGGGACTTTATTCAGCAACTTATGGCTAAAGTTGTCCAAACGAATAAGGGTCAGGATCGTCCCCTTGCTGAGTTGGGCATGATTGAAACCTCCTGTCTTCGTAGGGAGTGCAGATCCAATTCGAGATGAGAAAGGATTGGGGAGATTAAGAAAATCCTAGAATTTCTTAACTCCATTGAGAAGTAGAAGGTAGCCTTTGTGACGTTCAAGCTGACAAGCGAAGCAGAGAGGTGGTGGAAGTCAGTTAAGATGCTTGAAGAGCATCGATCTATTCCAGTATTTGTGACATGGGCCTGGTTCAAAGATTTATTCTTTGAACGGTATTTTCCTGCCAAGGTTAAAAATGCCAAGATGGAGGAATTCATGAGCCTGGAGTAGGGGCAGCTGTCAGTTCAGCAGTATGTTGCTAGATTTCTCGAGCTATCTTGCTTTGCTCCATTCATAGTTCCAAATGAGGCAATGAAGGCTTGGAAGCTTTAAAGGGGTCTGAAGAAGGAGATTCACAAGCTGACAACCATTTGGAAAATGCACAACTTTGTTACTTTGGTTGACAAAGCCATCGTAACAGAGGAGAGTTTGTAGGAGGACCTTGAGGTTCAGGCTTTGAAGAAGAGGCCAACACCTCCCAGTTCATCTTCTAGTTCAAGGTAGGGTAACTAGAAGAAGAACAATAGTGGTGTTTCTTAGAGCACCATATCCACTCCGGTTTGTTCTATGTGTGGTAAACCTCACTCGGGGAAGTGTTTGAAGGGTTCTAGAGCTTGTTTTTAGTGTGGTAGGATGAGACATCAGAAGAAATATTGTTGCATGTTGATGAACCACGGAGCTCCACAACAGCCATATGGGGGAGGTTCTTAGATGCCTCAGGGTGGTTAGCGAGGGGGGATAGCCGAGGCTAGGGTGTACTCCCTAACTCTTGACGACGTAGAGAATGTGGGAGATGTTGTCACAGGTATTATTTACATGCTTTTTAATAAAGTTGTTTATATTATTTGACTCAGGAGCGACAAATTCCTTTATTTCTCAAGGATTTGTCAAACTATGTGGCTTAGAGGTGCAGTAATTAGATTCCTATTGTGTGCGAGTTCCCAGATGTGTTCCCAGAGGACTTACCGAGATTACCTCCAAATTGTGGGGTGGATTTTGGTATAGAGTTTATTCTTGGTATGACGACAATATCGAAAACTCTGTATCATATGGCTTCAATTGAACTGAGGGAGTTGAAGGAACAGCTACAGGAGCTTCTTGAAAAGGGGTACATTCAACTGAGTGTTTCACCCTGGGGAGCACCAATTATGTTTGTAAAGAAGAAATATGGGTCGATGAGGATATGCATTGACTATAAAGAACTTAATAAGGTGATGATAAAGAACAAATACCCGTTACCCACGATTGAAGATCTGTTTGACCAGCTTCAGGGCATGCAAATCTTCTCTAAGATCGATCTATGGTCTAGGTATCACCAACTGAAGGTGAAAATGAAGGATGTTTCAAAAATAGGTTTTTGAATTTGGTACGACCATTAAGAATTCATGGTTATGCCATTCGGTTTGACAAATGCACTTGTAGCATTTATTGATTTGATGAACCGAGTTTTCCAAGAATACTTAGATTAGTTCATTGTGGTATTCATTGATGACATCCTAGTATATTCTAGGAGTGCTGCAAAGCATGGATTTCATCTAAGACTGGTATTGTAAGTGCTCAGGGATAAGAGGTTATACGCTAAACTAAAGAAGTGCGAGTTCTGGTTGGAACAGATTTCATTTCTAGGGCATGTAGTGTCCAAAGGAGGGATATCAGTGGATCTGAGTACAATAGAAGCGGTGGTGGACTGGGCTTGACCGAAGAATGTTCAGGATGTCAGAAGTTTTCTAGGTCTTGTAGGTTACTATCGTCATTTTGTAGACAAGTTCACTAGTTTTGCAGGTCCATTGACGCAACTCACAAGGAAGAACGTGAGGTATGATTGGATTGATGAGTGTGAGCTGAGTTTCTAGGAGCTGAAATGGCGACTTAGTCACTGGTCCGGTTCTGACCATTCCCTTTGGGGATGGTGGATTTTTTATCTATAGTGACTCCTCTAAAAAGGGTCTTGGTTGTGTTCTAATGCAGTAGGGCAAGGTGGCTACTTGTGCTTCTTGTCAACTCAAAGAGTATGAGAAGAACTACTCGACACATGAAATGGAATTGGTAGTTGTAGTATTTGCATTGAAAATATGGAGGCACTACTTGTATGGTGAAAGGTACGATATTTTTACTGATCACAAAATTTTTAAGTACTTTTTCACCCAGAAAGAACTGAATATGTGGTAGTGTAGCTGGCTTGAGTTGATAAAGGACTACAACTATATCATTAGCTATCACCCAGGAAAAGCAAATGTGGTAGCTGATGCTCTGAGTCAGAAGTCAGTTGATGCGTCAGTCTCAATAGTAGGAGTTTGGCATAAGATCTGTATGGACTCGGAAAGGTTCAGCTTGGAGGTCATGGAAGGAAATCATCAGGCTTTTCCTTCTAACTTGGTGGTACAACTGACCTTACAAGAGAGGATCAGAACAACTATGAAGGAGGATGAAGAGCTGGTAGAAGTTGTGGAAGGGGTACCAAGTGGTTTAAACTCGGATTTCAATATCTCTGATGATGGGATATTGAGATTTCACAGTAGGGTTTGTGTACTAAATGATGCAGAGATTAAACAAATCATTCTGGAAGAGGCACACTGTTCGCTATACACTGTACATTCTGGAAGTATGAAGATGTACTAAAACTTAAGGGAATATTTCTAGTGGTAAAACACGAGAAGAGAGATTGCCCATTTTGTAGAGTAGTGCCTGACATGTCAGCAAGTTAAGGCAGAGCACCAGAGGCCAGTAGGACCCCTTTAACCACTTGACATTCCCAAGTGGAAATGGGAGGATATCTCGATAGATTTCGTATCGGGGTTACCTACGACGGTATAGGGGTAGAATTCTATGTGGGTTTTAGTTGATCGGCTAATGAACACTTTACATTTCATTCCAATCAGAGTTAGCTATTCTCTGAATAGGCTGGCAGAGCTATATGTGTAGGAGATTGTACGACTTCATGGTGTCCCTGTTTCTGTTATTTCAGATCGAGATCCATGTTTTACATCTCATTTTTGGAAGAGTCTACTGGATGTCTTGGGATCACAACTGACATTCAGTACATCTTTTCATCCACAGACGGATGGATAATCTAAGAGGACTATTCGGACGCTAGATAATCATGTTGTGGGCATGTGTATTGGATTTCGGTGATAGCTGGATATGGTATCTACCGCTTGTTGAGTTCGCGTATAATAAGAGTTACCAAGCCAGCATAGAGATGACACCTTATAAGGCATTGTATGGTCGTCGGTGTTGATCTCCATTGTATTGGGAACAAGTAGGTGAGCAGCAGATACTGAGTCCGAAACTGATTCAAAAGGCCTCTGCAAAGGTCGAGTTGATCGGGAGAGAATTAAGACAGCTTAGAGTTGGAAGAAGAGTTATGCTGATACTCGCCAACGAGAGCTGGAGTTCGAGTTAGGAAGTATGGTATTTTTGAAGATCACTCCGATGAAAGGGGTGATGAGGTTCGGTAAGAAGGGGAAGTTATGTTCTCGGTATATTGGGCCTTTCGAGATCTTGGAAAGGATAGGCTTGGTTTCTTATCGAGTTGCTTTACCCCCAGCACTATCTAGAGTTCATGATGTGTTCCACGTATCAGTGCTGAGGAAGTATGTATCAGATCCATCACACGTGCTGAGTTACAAACCTTTAGAGATAAATGATGCTTTATTATATGAGGAGGTACCAGTACAAGTATTAGATCAGAAAGTTCAGCGGTTACGAACTAAGGAAATATCGCTAGTGAATGTATTATGGCGTAACCATGCAGTGGAAGAAGCTGCATGGGAACTGGAGCTAGAGATACGCTAGAAGTACCTGCAATTATTTCCTGATGGTACATTAGTATGTATAGTAGTATAGGTGGTTTAGGTTAAATAGCATGGTTTTAGGGAGAGTTTAGTATGTGTATGTAATCTTCCGAAACATCATGTTGTAACCACGGTATTCCTTTGCCATAAGTGAGGGTAGGTAATAAATTCGGGCCGGAGCTACTTTGTGGGTAGCTGCCGACTCTTCTGTAGGTCACTTATGTAAGGTAGAGTATGCTTGGTGTCGTTTGGTGAATTTCGCGGACAAAATTCTTATAAGGAGGGGACATTGTAGGGACCCGAATTTGGAAAAATAAATAAAGAAAATAGAAGGGAAATTAAAAAGGATAAAACAGTAGAGCTCATTGAAGAGGCTCCTTTTCTTGTCGACAAAGTCTCTTCTATGGCTTGGCAACAAGATGCAAGGGCCTGTTGATGAGAAGATATCGAGGGATTTTCGAAAGTTCTAAAATCTCGGGCTCATCGACGGGGTCACTCTCTTGGCGACGAACACCCTTCTTCGGCTCATCAACGAGAACTCCAACTCGTCGATAAGGCTGGCCGGGTCAACCTAGTTATAAATAAAATATTCATTGCTTCATTGCTAAGTTATCTCAACTCTCTCTCTCTCTCTCTCTCTCTCTCTCTCTCTCTCTCTCTCACACTAAGATTTCGTGCCATCGGTTGCTGGAATCAATGATCTGACGTCGCTACGTGGATTAGGAGGAGAATCTCTACAATTATAGCAGATCAGATCTTCATTCTAAGGATTTTTGGATTTTTTCCTAAAATCGAGGTAAGGATCTAATTTCGTTTTTGGTTCGGTAGATATGTAGTAGCTTAGATTATAGTGAAGTATTGTTCTTTGGTTTTTAGGTTTTCGGGATCCTGTGTCGTTGTTTTGGATCGATTCGCTCGTGTTTCGATTTTTGGGATTAAGGTAAGGGGATTTGTTCACATCAGTTGTTTTAGAAAACGAAACCACAATATATGTAGCTTATGTTTATATGCACTTGTTGACTACTTATTTGCAAAGTTTTACCAGATATAAATGTCGGTTCTTACAATTTTATGATTTTATGATTTTTGGTAAAAATGAGGGTTTTGGCATATGATCTCCAAA
The DNA here is from genome assembly GCF_029873635.1 of Malania oleifera. Taxonomy (NCBI): domain Eukaryota; kingdom Viridiplantae; phylum Streptophyta; class Magnoliopsida; order Santalales; family Ximeniaceae; genus Malania; species Malania oleifera. The sequence continues at coordinate 88,363,893 of NC_080427.1, read as the reverse complement.
TTTCTTAAAACTACTTTATTTGCACTAAAACTAAAGTAGGAGATACTTGACACTCTTAATAACATCAGAAATGATATTTTACGAACCAGTTTATATGAAATGTATATTTGATCAAATAGGTGTGACATATGTAATGAAATGACATGAAATGGAATATACTGAATTGTTTGGTATATTTATGAAATAGGGGAATTGAAGTTCTGAATGATTTTTTTGGAAAAATAGGTGCCGGCTAGATATCGTGCCATATATGAAAAAAAAGGGCTAAAACTGAGAGGGTATTTGCCGGTTTTTACCACAGTATGAATGAAAGATAGTATTATGAAAGATTGCATGGATGAGATTTTGAAAATACTGGAATTGGATGGGTTAATATGTTTTATGATAAATTGTATTTATGATAATTAGGACTGCAACTCATTACTCAGAGCATAAGAAGCTGAATAGTATATGAACCCTTAAAAAGCTTATATTATGTAAGCACTGATGCTAGAATAGATAGAAACAGTGCAAGCATACACATGTTTTTAGTGTGGGTATCTAGTAGTTGGCTTGGTACCAAGGGCCGCTGTTAAAAGAGGATCAGGGTGGTGATGGCCAAGTTGAGCTGTAGTATGTTATGATGCTTGACAATGCTTGCATGAACATGGCTCGATCAGTGCTTAGTTATTGCACAACCCTAGCCATGGGGAGTTACTGGCATAGTTATGATAGTTTCAAAGTTGGGCGGTGTTTTAAATATGTATATGCATGATTTAACAGCTTTAATGGGCAAAGTCACAGGTTTGAGTACCGAGGGGAGGGACTGTGCAGTGTATGGACCTATACCCTGCCCTAACCTCGAGAACTCTTGCTTGTTACAATGCTAAGTTATCTATTGCAGGAATTATACAAATATCTCATATATTATAGTATTGAGAATGTTGTGAAAGTTAATTGGAACTAATGGTTTAAACACATGTTGTCACACACTGATGTAATATCTTCCTCCTTACTGAGAAGTGCCTCACCCTGAATATACAACCTTTGTTTCAAGTCTTACAGAGCGTTAGTTTTAGTTGATAGTGGGCGTTTGGAGTGAAGTATTGTTGTTAGTTACATAAGTGTTTTCTTTATGGAATGGATTTTAGTTCAGAATGACTTTTGGGAATGTAATACAGTTTATGTTTTACGTACGTGTGAATGTATGTAAGGGATAGTTAGATACTCTGGTATGTCTATTAGAATCCATATGAATTTTTATGTTTTTCTGCAATATATGAAAGTACAGATTAGTATGATATACCTGTATGTCACTGTTTAGGGTGGGTATTTGATTTATGTTATCTAATTATACAAGTTATGTATGTATAGTAGCACTCTAGTGCCGTATAAAGGGTTGGGGCATTACACCTTGACTGCTCACGTGCCACGCCTTGCTCTAGCTTTACCTGCATCACTAGTAGTGTCTAGCAGTGTCTCTGAGGAGGAGGAGGTTGCTTCGAGCCCGCACTTTGACACAGCTCGCCGATTTGATACGGGCGCTCTTTCCAATGTATCCGATGATCTAGGGGGGTAGTGATTCTAATTATGATGCGGGAGGGTCTCATGTGGAGGATTAAGGATAGATGCTTAGGATCTTAGTTTGCGCTCTTTTGCATATGTATTGTGCTCATGCACACTGTTTCTTTTCCTTTCTTTTCTTTTCTTCTTTTTTTTTGTATTTTTTTTAAATTTGTATCTCTATGCTTATTACGTGGTTGTACTTGTGTTTTTGACGTGTCTATCTACATTGTATTGCTTATGAAATTAATGAATACATGGTGCTTTTGGTCTTTATTTATCTTTTGGGCTTCGGCGTACCATTGTTGCTTTTCTTTGTATTTCAAGATTTTATGTGGATGTTACTGACGTAGGTACACTAGTTCATCTTTGAGCACCATGCGGTATTTCCTTTCTCATGCTTTCCAAGTTCTTTATTTCCATACTTCAGTAGGGACACTGAAGTTTTAAATTGGGGGTAAGGGGTTAGGAAAACACTACATAGCAATTGTTGAGCACAAAAATGACACCATTTTTAAAATTTTCAGTGCACATTACTTGTTTCATGCTATGATAACACTTTTAATGCCCTTTACATTCTCTCATATAGGCTCTATGTTACATGCTTAGGTTGTATAATTTAGATGACTTTATTATGCTCACTGACAATGTAGTGAGTTGCTTATGCATAGTTTCACATGATATAGCCAATTTATGTGTTTTGCCACTCTAGGAGGATTCACTAATGATTTATTCATTTTAATATTGTGGTATAAGTCTTGTATTCACATGGTACTTCACAAGGTTAGGACTCACTTTCACATGATTTGTTTCACTTAGGGTTCCTTGAGAGCACTGAGAGAAAACCCGTGGTGACTATGACACCTTGTGAGGTTATGTTGAGCCTTTCATTTTTTATGAGAGTCATTTACATAAACTTTATGTTCACGAAACTCAACTTTCCTTCTCTTGATATTCTTTGCATGCTAGTTTTGTATTTGCATTTGCTAGCCTAGAGGTGATGTCTAGTTAGGAGATATAAACCTAGGTCTTATAGCCTACTCAAAACGTGAGAATTAAGCCACCCATAGAGATGGACAGAATTCGTAAACTCCTTTTCGAGCTTAGTTTCTTATTGGTAGCATGAATATGAAAAAAGTTGTGGTAATTGTCCTAGATGACCATAAAAAGAAAGATGTATAAAGAAAAAAAAAATGAGCAGAAGAAAAAGAAATGAAAAATACATAGAAAACCTACTCTAAATATAAAAGGGTCAAGCTAGGGACACGACACACACATTCCTGCACGTATGAAGCTTCTTCAGTTGTCCGGTACATATGATGTATTCATGCTTGGTTTATGAATGAGTTAATCTAGGGTAGTCTTCGTTGGATGTGGCAAGTGGGTGAGAAGGCGCTAGGGTGAAGCACTAGACACCTCATTAATAGGTTGGATCCGATCCTCATGAAACTAATTCACTCCATTTTTAGCATTAGTTCTTCAAAATATGTGAGATGTTTAATCATGCTTGTCTTCCTCACCTACGAGAGTGAACCCATCTTCTTGAGTGTTTTTAAGAGTATACCAGTGAGGCTGAGTCAAGACGACCATTCTATAGGAGTCCAACGGTAACCTGGGTGTGATGAATCATTCACTTTACACATGCCTTGTAACTTTTCCTATTTATATATACTTGAATTTATATGATGATAGTAACTTTGAATTGCAATTTTTGGTTAATTCTTTATGAGTTATGCTTTTCTTGATGGCCATACTCTGTTGAGACTTACATAAGTGATTTTCTATGGAGTTGTTTGTATAGTAGAGTTACGTATGGAGAAGTCTATGTGTAATTGGGTTATATTCTTGTATGAGAAATGGCTTGATTATGTTACATGCTGCTCTTATTGAATGTCTGCTTAGATTGGTGTTTGTGGGTACTACCCTGGAAGCCCTTACGAGAATATAACTCGTCCACTAGGGTCACCTAGGGGTTTAAATCCTTGTTGCATATGGTAAATGTAGCCGTGTTTCCCAGGAAAGAGTAGGTAGATACGATTTTACAATTTTCTAAGTTTTTCTTTGCTTGAGGACTACAAAAGTGTAAGTTGATGGTTGTGATGTGCTCCTAAAATGTACTATTTTAGGCCCACATTTACCTTTGTTTTGCTCTCATTTATCTTGTAAATATTTTTTTTTTCATAGTTCAAAGTTATACAAGGTTTGTTCATGTTTTAGGAAAAATAGGTTAAAACCAAAGAGTTAAGCAATACGAGAAGCCAAGGGAGTAATTGGGAAACATAAAACTCAAATCAGATGCTCAACCAAGCCCCCAAAGCATCAAGTGATCAAAGGAAACAAGACTTGGTTAGACCATGTGGTGCTACCATCCAACACAGCGTGTGACCAGGTTATAGAAGAAAGACTCCATGTAATAACCCGAGAAATTAATCAGGGCCTCGTCAACGAACACTTAGGATTCGTTGACGAGGATACATGAGGATCTCATTGACGAAGACACATCTTGTCGATGAGAAGATACTGAGAGGGGATTTTTGGAAGTCTAAAATTTGTCGACGATGGGTGTTGGTTCATCGATGAACTTTCTTCAAGACTCGTCGACGAATCAGGGTCTATAAGTACTTCTAAAATCGGATTTTGATAGAATTTTCAGCGTAAAATCACTCTCTCTCTCTTTCACTCTCTCTCTCTCTCTCTAAAACGCTCCCCTCCCCTTCTCTCCTTGATCCTGGCTCCATTTCTCGCTGGATCGAAGATTTGGGGCCACCATGACGCTCATGGTGAAGTTCTCTGCAAGTTTGCTAGAACTTATCGTTGGTGGAGTTGGTTTGAAATTCATCCTAATTTTAGGGTAAGGCAATTTATTTAGTATTAGCTTTCCGTACAGTTATAAGAAATGTTGTATGCAAAAAAATACTGATATTTTGTTATGGGGGATGTTGTTTTTAGGATGTTGTGCAGGACACCCTGCGGGTATAGGGCCAAAGTACACTAAGGGTTTTCTAGAATTTAGGTAAGGAAAATATGCTATGCTAAAGATTTTTAATATGTATAGCAGAAAATTATGAATGTGTATTTACAAGCATGCAGATTAGATTATTTTTTCAGAATATCATGAATATTATTTTTACAGCAGAATTATAGGAATTGAACATGAGATTTTGATTACTCAAATGTATGGCATGAGTTTATTACAGTATAGTATGTTGATTTTACGACTTTTACAGATATTTAGTTATACAGATTATTAGCAATGAATGAGACTTATAATATTTCTCAGAATAACATGATTTCTAAATCATAACATTTAGACAAAGATTACAGACCGAAATTACAGATACTATAGATAGAAATTACAGACATTATAGATATAAATTATAGAAATTACAAATATTCCATATTTACAGTGTTATGGTTGTATTTGAAACCATGTTAAAAGCAGCAAGGCAAATATATATTTACATGTGTACAATGTTACACGATATCAGAAATCCCTATGGAAATTTCAGATAAAGATAAACAGAAGAGCACGGTACCATTGCTATTACAGATAGAGTGCAACCACATTACTCAGCCAGTATGTGGATTCCATCTAACCGTGCCAAGAGAGATTGCAGTCTCCCCAATGAGTTAGGTTGAGGTGGCCGGTTAGACGATGTTAGTTATGGAGATTGCCCGAAGAGATTGCAGTGGGCTAGAATGGTGGATGTTACAGATATAGATTGACTTGCTTGGTAGGCCAACCAGAGTAAGTCCAGCCTACGCATTGCACAACCCTATCATGAAAGGTTATATCATGATACACATATCCCAGGGTACAGCAGAAGTTCCTATGTACAGATATATCACACAGCAGCAGTTTGTATTATATTAGCAGTATGATCAGATAGCAAACTAAGAGACACAGATATGCTTTAAATTACATTACATGTATTATGTACAGTTTATCAGTTTAATCATATTACAGTATCAATATTTTAAAGGTGTAACTCAGCCACCACACACTAGTAATAGCATATTTCCTCTTATTGAGCATCATCTCATCCTAGTGACTTATTATTTTTTTTAGGAGATCCAGCTACGCGAGCAGATCAGGCTTGCTGGTAGAGGTTGCTTTGGTGCTGCCCTTGCTAAGAGGGTAGGTGTATTTTGGTGCCAGTGAGTTGGGGTAGATCCCAGGTTTTTGAAATTGTTACTGGGTATTTTGTGTTGTAAATATACTTTAGAATATTATAGTTTTTCTGGTATTGTATGTAGTAGTTCCCAGTTTTTGCTTACCACTGCTTAGATATGTATGATGTACAGAATTTCCTTAGTGCTCCTTTAAGCCTGAGATATAATTAGTAGTTTTTCAGAAAGATGATATTTATGTTATATGTATATAGATGGCAAAAAATATATATGTTAAAGAAGTAACAGGTCGTCACAGTTTGGTAACAGAGCCTAGGTTGTTAGGTTCTGTAGACTTTAAAATGCAGAGGGAACAATACTAGAAAATAGAAAAAGAATTTGAGGTTTGTTATGTGGTCTGAATACATGATTTTCATTGTGGTTTCTGTGTTTTTCTTGGGGTGATGATTTTAGGAAAACCATAGTAAACTATCAACAAGTCATGTGTTTGGGTTGCAGGATTGGATTTTGGGATAAAGAACAAGGGAGTGGTTAATAAAGAATCTAAAGTTTTAGTTGAATGAGTAGATTAGATCTGTATGGGGGATAGGATACTAAAATAGTGTTCTGTGTATTTTCAGGATGGATCCAAGGAGTAGTGGTACAGATGCTGGAGGTAATAGACTAAGACGCTCCAGTATGGAAGGTGGAGATACAGATGTCATATTACGTAGTGTCACTCAGCAAATGATGGCTGAGATGGCTAGGAGCGGAGGAGAGCGTGGCTGCATAATCGAGCAATTTACGCGGATGAAGCCTCCTTCTTTTTCTGGAGGACCTAACCCGATTATAGCTGAGAATTGGGTTCATGATGTTGACGAGATTCTAGCAGTGCTAGCATGTACAAACGAGTAGAAGGTGGCATTTGCGATGTTTAAACTGATAGGAGAAGCAAAGCGTTGGTGGATATCAGTGCGAATGATTAAGGAGCAGAGGCTAGATCCAGTGCCAATTTCATGGAGTCAGTTTAAGGAATTGTTCTTCAAGTGATATTTCCCTCCTATCGTTTGGAGCGCAAAGGCAACAAAATTTCTACATTTAGTTTAGAGACAGATGACAGTGTCTCAGTATGCTGCGCGATTCATTGAGTTGTCCCGTTTCACCCCACACTTAGCACTAGATGAAGTAAAGAAAGCAAGGAAGTTTGACGAAGGCATGAGACAAAATTTATTTGAGCAAGTCATCGGCTTTTAGGCTCAGACATTTGCAGAGATGGTGGATAGAGTGGCTATTATTGAGAGTGGTTTGCAGAGAGGTGTTGGGGTGCAGAGTCAGAGGAAGAGGCCCGCACCTCAAGATTTTTAGGTGAGCTCTAACCGAGGGCCATGAAGAGGAGATCGTTATGGGGGCAGTTAGGGACAGATAATGGGCCGTGGTGGTTCTCAGGATGGACGGGCTATCCTTACCTATCCTAGATGTGGCCAGAGACATCTAAGTGAATGCAGAATGGGAGAGGACATCTTCTACCATTGTAGGAGACCCGGGCACAGGTCTTGGTCATATCAGGGATTACCGGCTTAGGCACCAGCTCCTAGACAGTATCGGGATAGTTATCAGGTTTCCCATGGAGGCCAGCAGAGGAACACTACACCGGCAAGAGTGACACGTTGACACTGAGTGACGCCGATGCAACTAGAGACGTAGTTACAGGTACTCTTACTGCTTTCTCATATACAGCTATTGTTTTTTTGATACAAGTGCCACCCACTCTTTTATTTTATCAGTGTATGCTAAATTAATGGGATATGAGGCACATTTGTTGGATGTTGGGTTAGCTGTTGCTACACCAACTAGATCAGTAGTGATATGTAGGAAGGTACTCAGGGACTTTCCAGTGACTATTCAGGGAAAGATATTGCCAACTGATCTTGTGATGTTAGATATGCAGGGGTTTGATATAATTTTGAGTATGGATTGGTTGGAAGTTAATCATGCAAGTATCGATTGCCATTTGAAAGAAGTAATTTTCAGACCTCCAGGTGAGTGAGAATGCAGATTTCTTGGTCCACAGGTTCGTTCTTTGCCACAGCTTGCGTCAGCTATTCAGGTGAGGAAACTAATTCAAGATGGCTGCCAGGGATTTATTTCCTGCATAAAAGAGTTGCCAAAAGAAAAAATGAAACAAGTTGATATCCCTGTGGTCAGATAATTTTTAGACATATTTTTAGAAGAATTACTTGGCTTGCCACTGGATTGTGAAGTTAAGTTTACTGTGGATCTTCTACCGTGGTCAGCACCAGTATCTAAAGCTCTTTATCAAATGGCCCCACTCGAATTAAAAGAACTTAAAGATCAATTGCAATAATTACTGGATAAAGGATTTATTGGACCCAATGTGTCGCCCTAGGGAGCACCAGTTTTATTTGTGAAGAAGAAAAATGGGACTATGAGGATATGTATAGATTACAGAGAGATAAATAAACTAACAGTTAAGAATAAGTATCCCCTTCCTAGGATTGATGAATTGTTTGATTAGCTCCAGCGGACCCAGGTCTATTCTAAAATCGATCTGCGGTTGGGTTATCATCAGGTGAAAGTAAGGGCAGAAGACGTCCCCAAAATGACTTTCGAACGAGAGATGGGCATTACGAGTTCTTAGTTATGCCATTTGGGTTGACTAATGCACCAGCAGTATTCATGGATTTATACCTGGACCAGTTTGTGGTTGTATTCATTGATGATATATTGGTCTACTCAAGGATTTTTTAGGAGCATGAACATCATTTAAGGCTAGTATTGCAAACATTGAGAGAGAGAAAGTTATATGCGAAGTTCAAGAAATGTGAATTCTGGCTAAGGTAGGTTTATTTTCTTGGCCATGTGATCTCTAAGGCAGGTGTATCTATTGATCCAAGTAAGATAGAGGCAGGGGTAAATTAGGTAAGGCTTGGAAATGTTCAAGAGGTTAGGAGTTTTCTGGGTTTAATAAGGTATTATCGGCACTTTGTGGATGGTTTCTCCAGTTTCTCAGGTCCGTTGACTCGACTCATGAGGAAAAATGTAAAGTTTGAATGGACCGATGACTATGAGCAGAGCTTTTAGGAATTGAAATAGAGGTTGGTTACTGCCCTAGTGTTGGCTATCCCATCAGGGGAGGATGGGTTTGTGATATACAGTGATGCATCCTTGAAGGGACTTGATGCATATTGATACAGCACGGCAGGCTCATTGCATATGCTTCTAGACAGCTTAAAGAATATGAGAAGAATTATCCTTTACATGATCTAGAGATAGTTGCAGTGGTGTACACTCTTAAAATCTGGAGATATTATTTGTATGGAAGAAAGTGCGAAATATTCATGGACCACATGAGTTTGAAATATTTCTTTACCCACAAAGAGCTGAATATGAGGCAAAGAAGGTGGCTAGAACTTATTAAAGATTATGCTTGCACTATTAATTACCACCTTGGGAAAGTGAATGTGGTAGTTGATGCCTCGAGCAAGAAATCAATGGGACTAGTACTTGTAGCTATAGAGATTCAACACCCGATCCTGATTAATTTAGAGAGACTTAGCATAGAATTAGTAGAAGATAGTCCTCAGGCATTTTTTTCCAGCCTGATTGTACAGCCTACACAATATGAGAAGATAAAGGCCACTGAGGGTGATGATGCAGAATTGGCAGGGGCAATGGTTAGAGTACGGGATGGGCAGGGAGAGGAGTTCAGCATATTAGATGACAGAGCCCTACGGTTCCGTACTAGGCTATGTGCTCCTGCAGTTACCAAGATCAGGAGAACTCTATTGGAGGAGGCTCACAAATCCCTATACAGTACATCCTGGTAGTACTAAAATGTATAGGGATCTACGAGAGTACTTTTGGTGGAGTGGAATGAAAAGGAAAATTGCCGAATTTGTACAATAGTGTTTGATGTGCCAGCAGGTTAAGGCTGAGCACCAGAGACCAGAAGGAAAGTTACAACAAGTTTTCATTCTAGAATGGAAGTAGGATCATGTTTCTATGGATTTTGTTATGGGGTTAGTTAAGCATGACAGGGATTGAATGCAATTTGGGTGGTTTTGATTGTCTGACGAAAACCACCAATTTCATCCCTATTAAAGTCGGTTATTCCATGGACAAACTGGAAAAAATATATGTTCAGGAGATAGTTCGTGTCCATGGTCTACTAGTATCCATAGTCTCACATATGGATCCTTGATTTACTTCACGATTTTGGAAAAGTTTTAAGGAAGATATGGGTACACAGTTAGCATTTAGCACTGCTTTCCACCCCCAAACAGATGGTCAGACTGAGAGGACGATCCAGACATTAGAAGATATGCTTCATGCATGCGTGCTAGATTTTGGAGGTAGTTGGACTCCGTTTATACCACTAGTTGAATTTTCTTATAATAACGGCTATCAGGCTAGTATCGGTATCGCACAGTACGAGGCAATGTGTGGTAGGAGATGTCGTTCTCCTCTTTTCTACGATGAAGTAGGCAAGAGGCAAGTTTTGGGTCTAGAGATTGTTCAATAGGCATATGAAAAAGGTTCGACTAATTAAAGAAAGAATCAATACCATATAGAGTCGGCAGAAAACCTATGCAGACACTCGCTGTAGGGAGTTAGAGTTTGACATGGGAGACCGAGTATTCTTGGAGGTAGCTCCTTTAAGAGGGGTCATGAGGTTTGGAAAGAAGGGTAAGTTGAGCCCTAGGTATATTGGCCCTTTTGAGATACTAGAAAGAGTAGGGTGAGTTGCCTACAGGCTAGCTCTGCTGCCAATTTTATCTAGAATACACGACATGTTTCATGTTGCTATGTTGAGGAAATAAGTCTCAGATCCATCCCACATAATTAGCTATGCAAAAATAGAGCTTAAGGATTCATTAGATTATGAAGGAGCACCGATACAGATATTAGATAGAAAGACACAAACACTGCACACTAAAGAAATTCAGTTAGTAAAGGTTTTGTGGAGTAATCACGCTATAGAGGAAGCTTCTTGGGAGCTCGAGGAGCAGATAAGACAGAGATACCCGCAGTTTTTCCAAGAGGTTTAGTGGTAAACAAGTAAAGTATAATAGTTAGATAATGTTTCTTTTTCAGGTACATGTATTAATGTAGTTAATAGGTAGTCTTTTAGTTTTATATGTGTAATCTCCCAAAACATAGAATGTAACCACGGTATTCCTCTACCACAAGTGAGGGTAAGTAATTAAATAAGTAGACCATTTTCCTCAAAGAATGATGTATGGTATAGATAGTAAATTTCGAGGATGAAATTTTATAAGGAGGGGAGAATGTAATAACCTAAGAAATTAATCAGGGCCTCGTCAATGAACACAGGGGATTCGTCGATGAGGATACATAAGGATCTTGTTGACAAAGACATGTCTCGTAGATGAGAAGATACTGAGAGGGGATTTTTGGAAGTCTGAAATTCGTTGATGATGGGTGTAGGTTTGTTGACGAACTTTCTCCAGGACTTGTTGGCGAGCTGACGTGTCTCGTCAACGAATCTGGGTCTATAAGTACTTCAAAAATCAGATTTTGACAGAATTTTCAGCGTAAAATCACTATCTCTCTCTCTATCTCTAAAACGCTCCCCTCCCATTCTCTCTTTGATCCCGGCTCCCTTTCTCGCCAGATCGAAGATCTAAGGCCACCATGACGCTCCTGGTGAAGTTCTTTGCAAGTCTGCCGGAGCTGATCATTGGTGGAGTTGGTTTGAAATTCATCCCAATTTCAGGGTAAGGCAATTTATTCAGTATTAGCTTTCCCTAAACTTATAAGAAATGTTGTATGCAAAGAAATAATGATATTTTGTTTTGGGGGATGTTGTTTTCAGGATGTTGAGCAGGGAACCCTGTGGGTATAGGGCTAGAATATAGTAGGGATTTTCCATAATTTAGGTAAGAGAAATATGCTATGCTAGAGATTTTTAATATGTATAACAGAAGATTATGAATTTGAATTTATAAGCATGCAAATCAGATTTTTTTTTCCAGAATATCATGAATATTATTTTTACAGCAGAATTACAGAAATTGAGCATGAGATTTTGATTACTCAATTGTGTGGCATGAGTTTATTACAGTATAGTATGTTGATTTTACGGCTTTACAGATATTCAGTTATACAGATTATTAGCAATGAATTAAACTTATAGTATTTCCCAGAATAACATGATTTCTAACCCATAACACTCAGAAAAAGATTATAGATATTACAGACAGAAATTACAGATATTATAGATAGAAATTATAGATATTACAAATAGAAATTACAGATATTACAGATTGAAATTACAGATATTCCAAATTTACAGTGTTATGGTTGTATTTGAAATCATGTTAAAAGCAGCAAGGTAAATATATATTTACACGTGCACAATATTACGTGATATCAGAAATCCCTATGGAAATTTTAAATAGAGATAAACAGCAAAGCACGAAACCATTGCTATTACAGATAGAGTGCAACCACATTACTCAGCTAGTATGTGGATTCCGTCTAACCATGCCATGAGAGATTGTAGTCTCCCCAGCGAGCTAGGTTGAGGTGGTCGGTTAGACGATGTTAATTATGGAGATTGCCCGGAGAGATTGCAGTGGGCTAGATTGGCAGATGTTGCAGATATACATTGACTTGGCAGGTAGGCCAACCAAAGTAAGTCCAACCTACGGGCCGCACAACCCTATCATAAGGGGTTATATAATGATACATAGATCCCAGGGTACAACAGAAGTTCCTTTGTATAGATATATCACGCAACAACAGTTTATATTATTATATTAGCAGTATGATCAGATAGCAAACTCAAAGACACAGATATGCTTTAAATTACATTACATATACTCTGTATAGTTTATCAGTTTAATCATATTGTAGTATCAGTATTTTAAAGGTGTAACTCAGTCGCCACACAGTAGTAATAGTATGTTTCCTCTTACTGAGCATCGTTTTATCCTAGTGACTTATTATTCTTTTAGGAGATCCGGCTAGGCAAGCACATTAGGTTCACGAGTAGAGGTTGCTTTGGTGCTGCCCTTGCTAAGAGGGTAGGTGTATTTTTGTGCCAGTGAGTTAGTGTAGATCCCAGGTTTTGGATGTTGTCACTGGGTATTTTTTGTTATAAATATACTTCAAAATATTATAGTTTTTCAAGTATTGTATGTAGTGGTTCCCAATTTTTGTTCACCGCGGCTTAGATATGTACGATGTATAGAGTTTCCTCAGTGCTCCTTTGAGCCTAAGATGTTATCAACAGTATTTCAGACAAATAATATTTATGTTATATGTATATAGATGGAAGAAACAAATATGTTAAAGAAGTAGCAGGTCGTTACACTCCAAGGTTCATACTAAAAGAAAAATGCTACAAGGTTCGACCAAGTGCTCGACCAAATGACCTTGAGGGGTGACCGGGTCAAGAAAATGAAACTAACTGAGCCAGAAATACCAAGAGTCTTGACCAACAACTCAACCAAGAGACCTTGAGGGGCAACCAGGTTAAGATCCTGAAGAATTATTGAAACTAAGATCTTGCAAATTTCGACCATCAACAAGACAAGGAAGATCTACTGGCATGACTAGGTCGAGAATGCCTGAAGTTTGTATCCCTAATTTCTTACGAGCCTCACCTAGGCGTGCCATTTAGATCTTTATATAGCTTCTAATTAAGATTTTCTATAACCTCGCACCGATACCAATTGAAAAAGGAAGGTGTACTCCCAAGAGGGGGGGGGTGAATTGGGATTTTAAAATTTTCTTTAAATCATTTTTAATAAACTCTTTCTCAATCCTCTTTAGTTTTAACAATTACACATGTAAGATTGATTATCAATAATAAGTACAAATGAAGATTAAATTAGTTATCTACCTTAATGAATGAGTATGCTTACTTTGAATGCTTTATGGATTAGTCAATAAATCTTTCAGCAATTATCCAACAAACAAATCCAACTAAGGTAACCAAGATAAGATTCACAATATAAAATAATAAAACAATCTCAGCAATGCTTCCAATATTCAACTTTTATGTATGTAGCTAACAAAAGCCCTATTATTAATACACAAGATACACTTGATTTTTAAATATGAAACACAATAGAAATTTCCTAGCACTCTTCCAAGACTCAGATTTCAAACCAATCACTTTCAAGATTAAAGATCTTTGTTGATTTTCTTTTAATGATTTTTGAGTCTTGGGTGTTAATCAAATAATGTACTCCCTTATAGTTTCCACAATAAGATTTGATCAACCAACGTACTCCCTTTTGGTTTCAGCAATCCCAATATCAAATTAAATTTCAGCTTTGTTTATTTCCAAACCACATAAAGTATATGAATTGAAAAATAAACAATCAACCATGTAGTTAATATGAACTGAAAAATAAACAATCGACCATGCAGTTAATATGAAAGGAAAATTAAAGAGAGTAGGCAAGAGAGTGAGACGCGAGTTTTACAAGGTTTGGTTATACCCATCTATGCCCTCGCCTTAGGCTAAACCACCCAAGGATTCAACTATAACCACTCATTTACGGGTAGAAGCAACCTTATAATCTCTTCTTCAATAGACTAGAGTGTGCCTCTCCAAACAATGCCCCATGCTTGGTCCAACGACGTTTCAAGAACCTGAGTCATCTACAAAAGAAGAACAAGTTTTTATGTAAAAAGACACTGTTGGAATTGGTGTATTCCCAAGAGGGGGGTGAATTGGAATTTGAAAACTTTCTTCCTAGGTATAACAAATCCAACCACAGTATACCACAACCTAGGGTCTGTATAGAACAAATACCAATCACCCAACAAGAATTTAACAGAGCAGATAATCAAGGCAAGTACAGCAGAATATTTAAATCATGCACACATTCAAAATAAATTAAATATAAGCAAACATGTAGGAAATTAAAGTGCAAGAATTTAAGAGCAGACGCAAGATATGTTATTGGGGTTCGGCCAATAGTGCCTACGTCCCCGCCTCAGCTCGCATGCTCGAGGATTCAACTAATGCTCACTTAACGGGTGGAGTGGCACTGGTTACAACCAGGTCAAATTACCAAGGCTGACCTCAACCTTTACAACCTCTCCTTAATTGGGCAGAGAAGATCCACCTCAGGCCATGCCTAAATTACAACAATGAATATAAAATTGCGTACAAATAAAGATGCTTCTAACAAAAGTAGATTTGTACTAATACGCGCGAGAAATAACTAATGCACTCACAGATAAGAGTATTTATGCTCAAGTGAGATCTTGAAAATATAATTCAAGATAATCTATTCAACAAGTGAATATTCAAGGTTACCTCAAAACCCTAATCAAGTATCACAAAAATATTTTATCAATTATAATCACAACAGATACTTAGGGTTTAATCTTGCAAAAGATTTAACAAATAAAGAATGTAAACTCTCAAGTCTTGCAATTTGAATGTAAAGACTAGAAAGCTAAAAACAAGTTATTCCCAATCAAATATTTATATACGAAATATTATGGGAATAAACAATCAAGAAAAACTCTCCAAAAGGTTTTTCAAATATGTATGGATATGAGCGAGTAATGTCATGGAAATGATTTGAAATATACACACAATAAAACAATCAAATCTTCCTACACCTTGCAATTGATTTGCAAATTATTTCAAAATGATATTTGCTAATAAGTATGAAAGAGGGTATGAAAAATATGCTTAGAATATTAAGTACATAGCAAAAGAGGTATAAAATATATTAAGAGAATTTTTCCTAATTACTTTTGCTAATCTAGTTACTAATTAAGGCAAATGAGGGGGTATATATAGATATCCCTCAAATTTTGACCGTTGGGGACCTATTGGGAATTTTGAGAAAGTTTACTTAAAAATTAACCCCAATTACCACAGTTAAAAATGTGACAGCTCGAGAGTTTTGGTCGACCATACTGAGGATTCGACCAACCACTTTAGGAGCTTCGGTCGACCGTAGTGTTTTACAGCCGAGAATATGGTCAACTGTATTTGCGCGATTTTGAACCGTTCGAGGTTGGGTCGACCAAAAAAGAGTTTAGTTAGCTAATCAAACAATTCGGTTGATCGTGGCCAAAGAGAACTAAAAGTTTGGTCAACCGAGTGTATGGGGTGTCAGGCACGTGACGGTTCGATCGACTAAGGACACTGTGTTCAAACCTAGACGGTTGACTGTACAAAGTCAAAATGTTTACTTCCATACAGTTTGGTCGACCGTATGATTTATACTACACAAGTTTGAGCGACCGAGGCTTAATCTCCTCAGCCAACATGGGTTCGGTCGACTAAGGCCCTTTCAATGGTCATTTTAAGTCCTGATTTTTATTTGAAGTCAGCCTTGTTGACATAAGTATAACTTCTGAGTTACACATGTGATGTTTAAAGGCCTAAAGTCAATCTATGGTTTTTGAGCATAAACCTATCATGCATGCACATGCATTATTACAGACCATAATAATTATTATAGACCCAAGAATAATAAATGCATTTACAACTAAAGATGAACACATCTTCTTCTTTGCTTTTCATATTTCCATGCAATATGCCAGGAGTATGTGCTCGTTTAAGGTCTTTCTAGTTTCCACTTTACTTTCATGTGTGGGATCTGAATGATTAATCTGTTCATATGTACTTAGGCACACACATTAGTAACTTGCCATTTGTCATTATCAAAACTAGGGATCGGACTGAAAAAGTCAACAATCTCCCCCTTTTTGATAATGACAAAGGCACCAGAGCAAAATGGGGTTCATCTTGAAAAGCGCCCCCCCCCCCCCCAAGAATATGCATAATATAAAGATAAGTAGTAAAGGTCAAGCATATCCAAGACGGAAAACATTTCAAATTAATTATGCATTTAGTGTTTGCATTTAAAGCACACTTAAGCTCAGATCATTCAAATTATGAGTCTAAAAGTTATGCAACATTTTGCTCAAACAATTCTCCCCCTTTTGGCATTAGTAAATGGGTTAATCTAAGAAGAAGAAAAAAAACTTTGGGCATTTAAAATTGATTAGCTTAAAAAATATTTTATTTTCATGACACAAAAATATAAAACAAAATTGCATGTCATAAATCATTTAAGCACACATGCAAGAAACAATATATGTTTCATGTAAAATCATTTCTTGCCAAGAAAAGCATATGTAAATAAAAATATATATATATATATATATATATATGGAAAATTCAAAACAAGGATCAAAATGCAAAACAGATGACTGTGGCAAAAATAAACATCATGTTTCAAAATAATATTTGCAATAATATCATTTCATTTAAGCACTCGCCACATAGTGTTCAATAAATATCTAAGCAAAAAAATAAGTGAGCACGAATAGGATAGAAAGGTTATTTCAAGGAACCCCCCCCCCCCCCCAAACGAAATTGAATGCATGCTTAGACACAAAGAGCTGCTTAGACCTAACAAGGATTATTTTCATTAAGATTATCAAGCGGTATAGGCAATCATTTTAATTTTCTTAAATCAAGTATATTACATAAAGGATTCATTTAATAGTGCAACCAGTATAATTATCCTTATGGAT
Source organism: Malania oleifera (assembly GCF_029873635.1). NCBI lineage: Eukaryota > Viridiplantae > Streptophyta > Magnoliopsida > Santalales > Ximeniaceae > Malania > Malania oleifera. Next base: position 88,346,673 of record NC_080427.1, on the reverse strand, counting down.
CACACATGCATCGGAAAAGAGATGTTAAGGTGTACTCTAGAGTTTATAAACCTGAGAACAGTCCATATATGTTCGTAGAGCTATAAGAGTTGTATATAATGTTCCAAGTTTTCAGAAGAGCCTCAACATTTAAAAAGCAAGACATGATGCACATGATTCTTTTATGCTCTTTTCTTAGGGATGGAGCTCAGCTCTCCTTAAGAAATATTTTAATATTCATTTTATCATAACCTTCTTTGTACAGGGTTTTACTTGGGAAAATTTTAATAAAATTTTGGCAGCATGCCGTCTGTAAATCGGACATTTTCCTATAAAACTTGCACCTGATAAATGGTTGTTTTCAACAAAATATACATAGGAATTATGCAACAACCTAAAATTAACTACCAGCATGTAATTCACATCCACTACATCCACCATGCAGAAAGCATTTTAAACTAAGTAAGCAATTAGGTAGCAATCAACAATTCATCTAAAATAAAACTATCCAACAATTTTTATCAATCAGTGCACTATGGACAACAGTGTGCAATTTAGTTCCCATAAGGCATATGAGCATATAATATAATACAAAATCAAGATAACATTTCAATTTATAATCATAGAAGATAAATGCTCCCCCTGAGTTATGCACTAGTCCATCTTATGCCTTTTCTTATTTTTCAAATGCTTTGGCCAAGTGTTCTAGCATTTTCAATTATTTTGACTTTGCAAGAATGCTTTAGGCTTATTGGACCAAAAAGTCACAATGTATATTCGTTTAGGTGTGATAAGCCTGTTTCTGGCTCTTTTCTTATGAATCTCAAAACGTGTGAGAGGCACAAGGTTGGATGGCTTTAACGTTTATTGCATGTGCATAGGTCTCTTTGAATTTTTATTCCATCATCTAGATTTGAAACCTAGTGCAACACTTAAGCCATTCAACATTATTTGAAGCTCTCAGAGATTTGACATAAAGTTTGAGAGCTTGTGAAACGAGGTATAGGAAAAATACTCTTAAAGATTAAATTTCTATTATGTTCAGAAGAGTATTTAGAATGAGTACGACATTGTTTAAAGTATTTTCGTGCAAGTGAATATGTCTTAACAATTTTAGCAAAAAGCTATATAGAGTATATGATTTTCTTGAACATGGCTCTTTGATGATTGGAACGTATCCTTTAAATATGATCATAATTTGGAGCAAAGATACAAGTAGTTTAATAGGTGAAACCTTAGCGAATATGATCATAGTTTGGTAAGGATTTCCTATGAAGGGAATAAGTGAATCAAAACTAGAGGATTTATATTTTAAACTCAAAGGGAATAATTTGATTTGATCAATAAGGCATAAATCCCCTAGTAGATGCATCTAACTTTGATTAGCACTAAGTAGGTATGGAATTTATTTATCATTAGTGCTTATACCTAGAGTGATAACCAAATTTTGATTAATGAGATTAGGGTTAAAGATATATAGAATAAGATGGATCCCTAAAACTCACCTCTATGCAATAGACAACAGTTGCTTAACTTAAGATATTTTATCTTTAAGGATGAGTTAAGGATTTAGAATTATTTACCAAGCAAGGATGCCTTGTCCATTTGAAAGTGGATTTCTACTCAAGCGGCCAAAAATTTCATATTTTAAACAATGAATATATGCATTAAGTTCAGATTGGTTATACAATTGGATTTGCATATTGGCTTGATTCTCAAATGATCTTAGTATACCAAAGGAGGAATGAGTACACTAAGATTTGACATTTTAGGGAAAGACCACTTCGTAGGCCTATAGACATCACTCCCCCAAAGACTAGAACCTAAGGAAAGCACTTATGTAATTCCAATTGGAATCCGTTCCTCCTTAGGTCCTAAGGAGTTTGCTTTTTTGACAACTCATACCATTTTTCTATCATTGACTCTCCAGACCCGTTTGGGTTTCACACCTTTCCTTTAAAATGGACAATCAAATTTCATGTGCCCCTTTTTTTAACATAAGACATAGGTGGTGTTAGTATACGGACTAGAGGAGGTACTAACATAATGTTTAGATTCTCTTACAAAGTACTCCATGTATAGGTTCTTCCTTTTCCTATTTTCAATCCCATTTAAACCTATACCTTCTTTATCTAAGGACATCTTTTGTGAACCTAAGAGTTTGTCAAAGTTTTCTTTACCCATAGTGAATGTATGGATGATCTTAGCTTAGTGCTCAATTTTTCTTTCTAGGTCTTGAATTTTTAGATCTTTTAAACCTTTGCAAAAACCTTGTAGTTTTATAAATTCTTTAGACATTGTGTTTGCTTTACACTCAAGTTCTGAAATAAGAAGATCCTTTTTATTATCACTAGAGATTTGGGATCTTAAGACATTCAGCTCCTTTTCCGATTTTTTATTTTCAAATCATTTTCCTTTTCAACAAGAATTTTTTATTCAAGTTCTTTCAATGATGCCTCATTCTTATTTTTTAAAACAATATAGTGTTTAAGTGTTGTTACAAGAGACTTATGAGTTTTAATGTATTCTTGTTTGAGTTCCTCAAAAGTTGGCATGCTATCATTAGATTCACTACAATATTCACTACTAGAAGTATCATCAGATTTAACACAATCATTGCATGAATCATTTAATGAGATGGAAGGAGACGAATATACCTCTTCATTGGTTAAAGCTATAAAACACTGATTTTCTCCACCATGATCCTTTGAGCTTGAATTACTGGGAGTAAAAGCCTTTTCTGACTTAATTTCGGCATACCTCTTTTCAAGTTCCGCCCATATTTCTTTAGCATTTTTTTAACGCCCCGTACCTGCCACGTGGGGCTCATAGTGTTAAGAGACCAAACACGCATCTTTGATACCATTGATGCAGTAGAATTAATTAAATAACGTCAAACAAAATACTAGAGTTTTATATTTACATATGACAACCCATAAAAAAGGTACATCCATATACCATATTACATAACCAGTTCTATATATATATATATATATATATATATATTAACACATATCCATTCTGGTATCTACTCACAAAAACTAACACCACCCTGGAGCTATCTAAGCTCGATCACCTAGAAGACCTGAAAAGATTAAATAATTGATGGGGTGAGACACCTTTAAGTAAGGAAGAAATAAGTTACAACAGTGTGTGGCTGAAGTGTTTAATATATAATTACAAAATATATATATACAATTGTATCTCACTATCAATAACAGCTGAAATAATACATTTAGTATCACATCATTGTTGACTTCTCAATCACCAATCACATACACACATACTTAATTATTTTTACTGATAATTCCCAAGAATAAGGAAGTCTACCCGCCCATAAAAGTAGATTCCCTCTACTTTAGTGCTAAAACCAGGGCCCTAACCTTTCTCTGAAAGCCCTCGGGTTATATATCTAGGCAAATTCTCTGAGAATAGGGAAGGTCTCCCATCCATACAAGTGGCTTCCCTTTACTCTGGTATCCACAAATAATTACCAGAGTACTCACCTTCCCCAGCAAGCCCTCAGGTGGAGAATTCAACTTTACCATAAATACTCATGTAATTAAAGTTACACATATCCAATGCTGTCATTTCACAAAGTTCCACCCATATATGCATACCACAACCAATCCACACAGGATAATTTGTACAATTTTCATTCACACCCACATAGGGTTCATATCCACACAGAATGCAACATCCACACAAGACTAGTCCACACCAGACTATCATACATAGAACATACATGTCCACACAAGACTGGTCCACATAGGACTAATCATATATACAACATACATGTCCACACAAAACTGGTCCACATAAGACTAATCATCACACATATTACAACGCATACCACCCCGTTCATGGTAAATAGGTAAAACAAACTCCTCATACCACTGCCAATGTTTTACCCCCCAAATATAAATGACCATTTAATAACCTCCTCATACCACTGCCAACGTTATATGACAATTATATCAGGTACGATATAACAACCTCCTCATACCACTACCAACGTTATATCGCAATTTACATGAACCACATCACAAATCAATAACAAAACCAACCACTCAGCACAACCATGCATCTACCACAATATACATAGTCAGGCGGTATCCACAACCAGCAAATATTTTCAACCAAGCAGAATTCACAGCCCAAACAGTATTCATAATCACACAATAAAACATAATTTCGTAGTACTTGCAACCATTTAATTATCAAAGTTGTTTTCATGCCACATGATTTTTCCCAATATAATATATCATCAAAAACAATATTTTCAATACCTGCACCGTTAATAAAATTATACCAAAAAATATATAATTTTATACCCAAAATTAACCAAATTAAAATTAATAAAAAAAATTTTATTTCCCTTTACCTGTTCCTCGAGTTTCTGTCTAAATTGAACAGGAAAAAGACCCTATATTCCAAAAATCCCAACTTACTCAAATCTCAGAAAAATATACATTTAATACTTCATAGGTTTCATATATTTCAAAATAATAATAAAACCCCAAAATATCTCACTTACCCTGGTTTTGAGATGTTTCCCAAATTTCTCAAATCGAAATTCTGCATTACGTATGTTGTAGAGAATCTTCCTAAGAGTTTCGTGGTAACTTATGATCATTGAATTGGGCTAAAACCAGGCTATATTCGAAGAGAGAAGACAGAAAGGCCTTTTTTAGAGAGAGAAACAAAATAAAAATGAATTCCTTCGCTAAAATTCTGATTTTTTCCTATATATAGGCAACATGCCACGTGGCCTCATCGACGAGGCATTGGGACTCGTTGATGAGCCCAAGAACATAGTTCGTGGATGAAATCGAGAGCTTGTTGATTGAATTCAGAAATATAAAAACATCTCTCAATAAACCCTCGTCGACAAGACATGCATACTCGAAGACGAGACTTAGAAGATTGCTCGTCGATGAGAAAATCAAGTTTGTCGACGAGCACCTGCTTATTACCATTTAAAATTTCTTTTCCCTTTCTTCTATTTCCCCTTTTTTTCTTTTATTATCTTTGTTATTACTTTAAATAGTTAAAATTTTTCGAGTCGTTACAATTTTGACATGCTATGACTTCATGAAGGATGTCAGAATCTAAAACATGCAATAACGTGTTCATGGCATCAAAATTAATTTGCATTGAATCCATGTCATTCTCATTTAACTCATTTTCAAGTTTGGGAATTTCAACATTATAAAAAATTTTCATAGGAAAAACATTTCCCTGAGCAATTATTTTCCAAATCCTCCAATTTAATGCTTTGATATAAATTTTCATTCCAAATTTCCACTCAGTTAAATTTTTACGAAAAAACATTGGAGGGTTTGTAGATAAACTTCCCACACCAGATGGGGATACACCAACTAAATCCATTGCAATCTTTTTACAAAAACGTTTAAGTCAATGCAAGCTAGCTCTGATACCAATTGTTGGAATTGGTGTATTCCCACGAGGGGGGTGAATCAGAATTTTAAAACATTCTTCCTAAGTATAACTAATCCATCTGCAGTATACCACAACATAGGGTCTATCTAGAACAAATATCAATTACCCAACAAGAATTTAACTAAGCAGATTATCAAGGCAAATACAGCAGGCTCAGTTAATACCAAACATTCACAATATTTAAATCATGCACTCATTCAAAATAAATTAAATATAAACATGTGTAGGAAATTAAAGTGTCGGAATTTAAGAGCTGACACAAGATATGTTATTGGGGTTCGGCCAATACTATCTACGTCCCTGCCTCAGCTCACAAGCTCGAGGATTCCACTAGTGCTCACTTAACGGGTGGAGCAGCATCGGTTACAACCAAGTCAAATTACCAGGGTTGACTTCAACCTTTACAACCTCTCTTTAACGGGGCGGAGAAGACCAACCTTAGGTCACACTTGAATTACATCAATGAATATAAAGTTGCGTACAAATAAAGATGCTTCTAACATAGGTAGATTTGTACCGATACGCACAAGAAATAACTAATGCACTCACAGATAATAGTATTTATGCTCAAGTGAGATCTTGAAAATAGAATTCATGATAATATATTCAATGGGTGAATATTCAAGGTTACCTCAAAACCCTGATCAAGTATCACACAAATATTTTATACATTATAATCACAACAGATACTTAGGGTTTAAGCTTGCAAAATATTTATCAAATAAAGTATGCAAGCTCTCAAGTCTTGCAATTTGAATGCAAAGACTAGGAAGCTAAAAACAAGTTATTCCCAATCAACTATTTATATACAAAATATTATAGGAATAAAAAATCAAGCAAAACTCTCAAAAAGGTTTTTCAAATATGTATGAATATGAGAGAGTAATGCCAAGGAAATGATTTGAAATATGCATACAATAAAACTGAAATTAGGAATAGCTTCCCAAGAGGGGGGGTGAATTGGATTCTAAAAGTTTCTTTTAATTCCTTTTAAAATACCTTAAACTTCTTTTATTTATTTTAACCAATTCTTGACTTATTTTTTAATTCCTTAATCAATCAAGAACTTAGTTCTTTTATCCAATCAATTAAACACAATCTTCAAAGCAAACAATCAATTTATTTGCCAAGTACAAGTTAAACAACAAACAACCAAACCAAGATATAAAGTATTCAGCAATTTGGTAATATAAGATCTTGAGATAGTTTATTTGTTTATATAAACTCTGTGATTATGAATTATAATTTATGCTTACTGAAGTAAAGCCCTGTATAAATAAATCCAATCACTCTTTCCAAATATTTAGAATTCAAATAAACTCTTGGTAAATTTATCTTTGGGGTGTTAACCAAGTAACGTACTCCCGTATGGTTTCCGCAAGATATGGTGTAACCAACGTACTCCCTTTCGGTTTCCGCAACCCAAATCAAAATTGAATTTTAAGTTTACTTGATTTCCAAATATGCATAGTATGTATAATTTAGATATTTAAATCATCCACGCAGTTGTATATGAACTGAAAATAAAGAATAGGGAAAAAGAGAGTGAGACGGAGATTTTTACGAGGTTCGGCTTATACCCAGCCTACGTCCTCGCCTTTGGCAAACCACCAAAGGATTCACTAAACCTGTTCCGTTGACGGGTGGAACAAAACCGATTACAACACTCCTTGGTTAAGGCTAGAGCCTGCCTTCTCCAAACGATATTCCCTCGTTCGGTCACTCCTTGCATAGGCTAGAGTCTGCCTCTCTAAGCAATATCCCCTTGCTTAGCCAACGATCCAAACACCTTGGAACGTCAATGAACTGCAAGAAACATAAGATAAAATCTACGTACAAGTATACTCTCTCAAAGAGCAAGTTAGTACAATTTCAGCACTATATGCTTAAATGTAAAATATCAATAGGAAACAGAATGAAGCTCAAGTGTAGAATTCACCAATATCCTTCTTAGAAGAGGATTAGCAGTAGGAATTCAAAGGAAGAAGGATCAACACTTCAGAGTTCTCAACAAAAGAATTTTCCAATGAGTGAGCAAGAGAACTTAGGAAGAACAAGAATACTTTCAACTTCTCAAAACAGATTTTTCAATTCTTAGTTTTTTTTTATTTGTTTTACAAAACCATGTATTTATAGGCTTTCAAACTTCCAAAAGTTTCCTTAAAGAATTTCCCTATTTATTAGAATATTTAAGGTTCAAACAGCTATAATTTAAAACATTCGAATTTTAAAAATTTGCCCGTTGAACAATTTTTAAATGTCTGACAGCAGTGACCTTGTTTCAGTGTTTTAGCCATAACTTTTTCTGTATAACTCCAAATTAGGTGATCTTGGTGTCAAACGAAAGCTAAGAGAAAATTCTACAACTTTCGTGTTATCACTATTTAAAATAATGAGTTCTTGATAGAGAAAAATTCACCTCAATGCGGCTGTATAAAAACTGACAGCATTTGGGAAAAAACTCTTTTTGGTGCTCTTTATTCCAAAAATGATTTAAACCTTTTTAAAATAATTTTTGACCTTATAAAAATATTATTCAGGTATTTTAAAAAGTATCTAGGTCTAAGAAGTTAACCTAAGAGCTTCAAAATATTTCAAATGATATTTTAAACATTAAAGCACTTACATGAGACTTCTAAAATATTAACATTCTAAGTTCTTGAGTCTTCATGCTTTGTCCTTTGATTGAATCCATCTTTTCTTCAAACTTCCATATTCTTAAAGCTTTCTTACTTTGCCTTTCTTTGGATCTTTTGACTTTGATATACCTTGGCTTTCAACAACTTATTCATGTCCTCATGTTCTTCAACAAGTAATTCATGTCTTGGCTCATTTAAGCTTCATTTGATCCTTGTGAGCACTTTAACCTTGCTTCCATCATATTTGATCCTTGTGGGCACTTTGACCTTACTTTCACATATATGAATCCTGAAATATCATTACTCACACAATTACATTAAATTTCACTTGTTTGTTAGCATCAAAACAAGATAACAAGATTTTAAGCCTTGTAAGGCCAACAAAAACAATCAAATCTTCCTACACCTTGCAATTGATTTGAAAGTGAGAAGAACTAGAAAAAGAAACTCTTTATTTCAAAATGACATTTGCTAATAAGTATGTAAGAAAGTATAAAAAATATGCTTAGAATATTCAATATATAGAAAAAGAGGTATAAAAAATTTTGAGAAAATTTTTCCTAATTACTTTTTCTAATCTAGTTACTAATTAAGGCAAATAAGGGGGTATATATAGATATCCCTCAAATTTTGACCATTGGAGACCTATTGGGAATTTTTAGAAAGTTTAATTAAAAATTAACCCCTGTTACCGCAGTTAAAAATGTGACAACTCGAGAGTTTCGGTCGACCGTACTAACGGTTCGGTCGGCCACTTTAGTAGTTTCAGTCGACCGTAGTATTTTCTAACGGAGAATATGGTGAGTTGTATTCAGGTGATTTGGAACCATTTGAGGTTCGGTCAACTAACAAAGAGTTCAGTCAGCTAATCAAACAATTCGGTCGACCATGGCGAAAGACAACTAAAAATTTGGTCGATCAACTGTACATGGTGTCAGGCACGCGGCGGTTCGGTTGACCGAGGACACTATGTTCAAACCTCGATGGTCGACCGTATGAAGTCAAAATGTTGACTTACGGTTTGGTCAACCATATCATTTATATTGCACAAGTTCGGTCAACCGAGGCTTAATGTCCTCAGCCAACAATGGTTTAATCGACCGGCATAGTATAACTAGACAGGTTTGGTTGACCGAGGCCCTTTCAATGGTCATTATAGGTGCTGATTTTTATTTGAAGTCACCTCTATTCACATAAGTATAACTTCTGAGTTATGGGGGACTTTTAATGTGATGTTTAGAGACCTAAAGTCAATCTATGATCTTTAAGCATAAACCTATCATGCATGCAGATGCATTATTATAGACCATAATAATTATTACAAAACCAAGAATAATAAATGCATTTACAACTAAAGATAAACACGTCTTCTTTTTTACTCTTCATATTTCCATGCAATATGCAGGGAGTATATGCTCGTTTAAGGTCTTTCTAACTTGCACTTTACTTTCATGTGTGTGATCTAAATGATCAACATGTTCATATACTTAGGCACACACATTAGTAACTTGCGGTTTTTCATTATCAAAACCAGGGATCAGACTCAAAAAGTCAACAGACACTCTCAACAAGAGTTGATTAGTACAATAATTTAGCACTAAAATATACTTCAATTCAAAATAATAATTGAAAGAGTTTGAAGCCTTTAGAAGTATATCACTATAAACTTTCTTTCTAGATTGAAAGAATTCAGTATAGGCTTAGAATTGTGTAAGAGATTACCAGCAAACCTCAGTAGAGAATTTCAGAAAGTAATTGCACAAAAGAGCTTTTGAGAGTATTGAGAGTTTTGAGAGCAAGAAAGGCTGATTGTTGTAATTGCTTGGTGTGTTTGAATCCTTAGCCTTGGGGAGGTATTTATAGATGATTAATCAAGAGTATTTCATGTTCCCCAAGTGACTTGGAGTGTTTCCCATGTTTTCATAATAGTTAGAAATTAAAAAATCAAATTTGGAAAGTACCCGTTATGTTTAAAATTTAAAATCTTGAAGAGTTAGTCACCTATATCCATATAAAACACTGAGATTTTCAAACACTGAATGAGTTAGTTGACTAGGAACACACGAGTTAGTTGATTGGGTCCTCTCAGGTTGTTTCAAAATTAGTTCAAATATTTTTTCTTTGAATGGGAAAACCTTGGCAGTCGTCTGGAAAGACCAAAAATCGATTTTTCAATTTTGTTTCCAAATTCTTTTTGCTCTTTTTCTTTCCCCAAAATAATTTAAGACTTTTGAAAAGTATTTTCTAGGGTTTTTCAAAACATGGTCTCTAAGTCACTAAGATTCCTAATGAGCTTCAAATCCAATCAAGTTATCATTTGAATGAAGTACTTACATAGAGACTCTCTTAAGACATTAAAACATTTTAAGCTTGAAGTCTTCATGCTTGTCTTTTATTTTGTCCATCTTGATTTTGAGCTTCAAATTTACTAAGATTTTAGCAAGTCCTCTTTGATATTCATGCTCTCATGATCTTCAAGCTTTCATATTCCTTTTCCATGGAGTCTTGCAATCAACTTTTGGATTCATTTGAACTTGAGTTTAATGACTTGATTCTTGAAGTTTCATCACTTTCAGCAAAACATATTAAGTGACCTTTTATTTGTTATCATCAAAACAATATTAGTAAGCCATGTTAGGCCAGGAGGTTCACTTGACTATTTAAACTAATATGAATAGCTGGCTAGACATAACTAGCGCGCACGACAGTCTAGGCTTGATTCATAATCTGTGACCTACTTTTTAGGAGTAGTGTTTATATAGTTTTACATGCTTTCGTAGTTGTTAGAAAAACCATTTCAAAATCTCTCATTTTTCCGTTATACACAAAGTGTTGTAAATTAGGATGGAAGTGGTAAATAAATGCACTGTAGTCCCTGTGGATCGACACCTGACTTACTCATTGTTCTACTGAACTTGGGATAGTTAGGTTTATAAATATTATCTTTGGTAGTTAAGGACCCAAGTCTTGGTGAGCCTATCAGCACTTCCCTTCCTCCTTTCTGAACACTCGGGTTTTATATGTCCTTTTTTGCTGCACTGAAAACACCGCACGTCATTCTTCTTTCTAGACTTAAATCGAGCTCTATGGCCGCTCGATCCACTCTAGGAACTGCTCCTCCCATGATCCTGAGTCCTCTTTGCCACTAGCCCTTCAACATATGAACCCTCGTTGGTAGCCTTCTTCCTTTGGTGGAACCCCAGCAACAAAATCATGATGTTTTCCAACTCCAAGGTTTCTTTTCCCTAAGTTAGCATCATAACCAAGTTTTCATACGTAGGAGATGTCGGTAGGGAATTTAGTAGCATCAATGCCTTATCTTCTTCTTTGAACCTCACATCGACCCACTTCAGATCGCTAATGATTTGATTAAAAGTGTCGATGTGCTGAAAAAGGTTTGAACCCCCCACCATTTTAAACCCATAAAGATTTTTCTTAAGATACAACTTGTTTGTAAGTGACTTGGACATGTACCAAATTTCAAGCTTCAACCATATTACCACTAGCGATTCCTTATCCATGATGTTGTACATAATGTCATTGGCCAGACAATGTCGTATTGTGAAAACCACCTTTGCTTCAAGCTTCTTCCAACTTGCCTCATTCATGTTGTCCAACTTATTTCCCTACAAAGCCCTCACCATCTCTTGTTGCACTAGTAAATATTTCACCCTTCGTTGCCAAAGCCCAAAATTACCTATTCGGTCAAACTTGTTCATATCAAACTTAAGCGTAGAGACTCTAGCCATTGTAAAACCAAAAAATCTGATACTAGTTGTTAATTCTAGTTCCTCGTTCAAGTTGAATTCCAGTTCAAGTTTAATCTGAATTCTAGTTCCCGTTCAACTTGAACACATGCAGCAAATGCACAAGAATCAATCACGAATGAACCAAAAACCACTAATGCAAACACTCGATAATGAAATATACTCAAGAAATAATCAAATAATAATAAGAACAACAAAAACACAGCTAGAACAGACAAGATATACGTGGTTCGACAATAGCCTACATCTATGGGAGCAGCATTTCAAATTTCACTATGAACAATGTCAAAGCTTTGGGTTAGAAAATTGTTTAAGTATGAACCCAATGCCTATAGAAGAGTTATAGTAAAACTAAACTTCATCTATAGTTATCCCTTGGAGGTAAAACCCCCATATAAGCCCAATCTACAAGCCCGTGTATTTAAATCACGTAATTTGCGCCGATGAAAACCATTGACGATTTTCTACTGAGTCAGAGTCCTTATGCATATTGCCTGACACCTCTTCTCATGTAGTTGTCGCTCACTTCACATAACTTTCTCTAGTACATGTGATCCGCTCTAAATATAAGCTGCATCCCCAAAATTGTTCTTAGGTTTTGACTTAATGACTAGTGTTTGGTTTTAGTAGGATTTAGTAATTGTTTGCTTAACTACAAATAATTTATCTATTTATTTGGTTTATGGGAGTTACAGAAAATTAGGTTTGTTGACACCCAATTTGGTGTGAATATGTTTGACCAAATTTGGGGAGAATTATTAACTAATTCGAAGATAATGGACAACAAATAACTAGGAAATAATTAATTATGATTTTTCTATCTTCCTATAAGCCCATACTAGTGCAATTCAATTTTTGACTAAGTTGTTGCCACAAATTTTGTATTTATAAGGTTTAATTTTCTTTTTTTTAAAAAAAAATTATTGTCAAATAAAGGTTTATCCCTAACTTGGTTAAGGATTTATCCTAAGTATTGCAGTGAGCTTGTATTCAAGCATCCTTGTAGGATAAAGAGAATTTTTCCTTGATCCTTAAGATTCTTTTCGGAAATGGTGGATTAAGGCAACACCTAAGTTCCAAAACTAAGGAGAAAGCTAGGGTTCCCTTACATACACACATGCTCAAGCTTGATAAACGCTCGCATTCATATTTACCGGGGGGGGGGGGTTGTACATTTAACCGAAAGGGGTTGTACATACATTAGGGATGTTTCGAGGAATTCACGTTCAACATCTTGGAGTTTGGGGTGAACTTAAGGTATGATCATAAATTATTCTTCATTTCTATTATCTTATGTGAGCATTTAGCTATTTGGTAGGAATACACTTTGCATCAAATTTCCTTTTGTTCTTCATCTTGTTAAACTCTTCATTCTCTAATGCCTTGATACGCTAAGGTTCATTAATAAAGAAAGCTACTTGATCTCATTAGTTGAAAGATATATGCAAATGAAGAGCGAATATGATGATCAAATGTGAACCCTAAGAAGAACTGTCTACAATCACGTGATGTATTTACATGACTGTATACAATATGAACCCCATCATCATCTTCTTCATATTTTTTCTACTTCCATCTTGTTCTTTTTCTTCTTAGTCCCTTACTAGCGTGTTGATTAAATCTATTAGAATTAGTGTATTCCCAAGAGAGGGGGGTGGGGTGAATTGGAATTTAAAATTTATTCCTAAGTTTAGCTAATCTAACAGCAGTATATTCGCAACCTAGGGTCTATCTATATAATTCCAAATGTGCAGATAAATAAAACGTGCAGAAATTAAATCATGCACAACATTCACAATATGACATACACGTGCAATAAATAAATTGCAGAAATATAAAGAATACGCACGATACGTTATTGGGGTTCGACCAACTGTGCCGACGTCCCTGCCTCTAACTCGCAAGCCCGAAGATTCCACTAAAGGCTTACTTAATGGGTGGAGCGACACCGGTTACAACCAGATCAATTCAAGGGGCTGACCTCAGCCAACACACCTTACCAGGATGGTGCTCCTAGCTTTCCTAACCGGATCTAAGCCAGTCCGGGACTATTCAACAAGGCTAGTCTCCCTCTTCAGCCCATGCTTGGAATACAGAAAATTTGATATACATATTTTTGCGTACACTAAAATGCTTCTTACATTAAGAAGATATGTACTGATATGCACAATCACTAAACAATGCACATCAGCACAATAGGAACTATAAGCTCAGTGATGTGAATGTGTGCAATCTACACTCACTACAATGTGTGTTCTCAATTAAGCACAATAGTGTATACTAGAACTATATTTGAAACTATATATCAATATATCTCAATCATAACTTTAGGGTTTCAAAGATGTCTGCCAAAAGTATTCTAAATATCTCAAAACAATATCTTCTCAATATTCAAGCACAAGGAGATATTCAAAAAATAAGTTTGTAAAATATTTTTGCACACAAAAATATTAGCCCAAATGAGTCTTGCAATAATAATGCAAAGACCCACTTAGCTAAAAGATTTTTCCCGCACAAAGATTTATTGAATTAAATCAGTGGAAAAAATATTTGCTTAACTCTCAATATGAAAATCAAATATCAACAAATGTTATAAGAGTTATAGCTTTGTAGGATCTCTCAAGGTATACTCACTCAAAAATATTTGGCAAGGGAATGATAAAAGAATGAGTATATGGGATGCGTATGAAGAAAGGACACTCAAAAATTTAGAGAAAATTCTTCTTAATCAAACTCCCTAATCTTGTCTTAATTTTTGCAAATAAGGGCCTATATATAGAGATAGGACATGTAGGGTATTATTAATATTATTTTAAACCATTTTAACCCTAATTAACCCCATTTAAATATTTTAACCATGGTAAAAATATTGGGCAACCCAAGAGCAATGGTCCACCAAAGCAGGTTCGGTTGACCGAGCTGTGCTGAGTTTGGTCGGCCGGGCATAAAATGAACTACAAGTTCGGTCGACTAGACATGGAGGTTCCAGCGTGATTTTTCTATTTAGCGTAGTTCGGTCGACCGGGAACCATTTGAACTAGATAGTTCGGTCGACCAAACTATTGAGTTCCACACGTGGGAACTCGATCAACCAGGGCGTTGTTATGCATTTTGGGCTCGGTCGACTAGATGGTTAATAAGTTGACTCCTAGGGAGTTCGGTCGATTGGGAGATAATAAACTGGGTAAGTTCAGTCGATCAGGCTGTGGTCAATTTGTTGACCGGTCCCGATTCAGTCTACCGAGAGGAATTGTACTTGAGAGTACAGTCGATCGAACGTGTATTTTTCATACATTTTGGTTCTTTTTAACTTTGAAATCACCCTATTCATTTAGCCATACATATGTGAGTATCCTAGGGTCATTCTAGGTCTTTTTTAGGACACCGAAAAAATCTGGTGTCAGTCGACCATTCCCTAAGGTGCATCTATGGTCATTTGCTTTACAAGTGATGTGTAAGGACCTAGAGTCGTTCTAAGGTCTTTGAGCTTTGCAGTTCTTGCATGCATGATATGCATTAAATATTACAGACCTTTTTCCTATTTACTATTATAGACTCAAATTAAAATTAATATTACAACAATGAATATTCAATAGAGTCTTCATTTTCCTCTAGGTCTTTGAGTGTCATCATATGATATTGCCAAGATAAACCTGCACATAAACTTGGTAGACATTAAATACTTGAGTATTTGTCATAATCAAAACAGGGTATGACCCATAAGGTCAACAAAATCAATTGTTAGTGTGTTGATTCAAGGTTAGGTGATGTGTTTGTGAATTCCGGTGTTATCCCAAGAGGGGGGTGAATTGAATATTTTTAAAATTAAGTTCTTCAAGTTCTAATTTTGAAAACTATCAATTACAAAATTGTAAGCTACTTAACAACAAGCTCAATGTTTCTCAATTAATCAATTTAATGTGTGTCTTTATCAAGCATACAATTTTACCTAATTACTCACAAACGTACCTAATGTTCAATACATACACAATAAGCAGGAAATTTATATGCAAGAGGAAATTAAAAAGAGTTAAAGGAAGAGAGAAACAAACTCAATTTTTACGAGGATCGGCCTACCCTAACCTACGTTCTCACCTTGAACAACCCATTTAAGGATTCCACTAAAGAAACCTCTCCTCTAACTGGGACGGAGCTTCCTTTACAATTTGTTGCCTATAAGAGGCATAACTTCCTCCTCAACCCCAATTCACAGCCCGAACCGTGAATACAAAATAATAAATGCAATTTTTGCAACAACTCTAAATGCTTCTAACCAAGCTAGTGAGTAAAAGATAAATTCTAGCACATAATCTTATGATAAAACATGACCAAGCTAGTGAGTAAAAGATAAATTCTAGCACATAATCTTATGATAAAACATGAAGCTCAATACATATGTAACAATATGATCTTTATATGAAGAATGAGATGCTTCACAAATTTACCCCTTAATCAATATCTCCTAAAAATTAATTTTTATAAATAAATACTTTGGAGAATTTAGGGTATGATCTTAGAGTACTTTATGCAAGAATATAAAATAAGATCCCTTGTAAAAATGGTCATGAATAATGCATAGATCTAAGTTTTTGTTATCAAGTAATTTATAAAATTTAAATATTTGAATAAAGAATGTGTCCTTGAATATTACAAAGTTTTAAACACTATTTTCATGTACCTTTTGCACCAATAATGTAGATCTTTTGAACAAAAAATATAACTTTAAGTGTCACAAGGATTCAAGCTTTAGGATACTATTCCCATAAGATTTTGCAAATAAATAACTATAGTAAAATAGGTTTCTTGCTCCTAATAATATTTTTAGATAAAAAAATAATGGAGAAGACGGCCGTTTAATAAAAGATTGAATACTCAATAAAATATTTTTCCAAACCTCAAGATCAAACCTAGATTAGCAAAAGTTGTGCGTGTATTCGCTTGGATCTTGAAGATGCGAATGCCTAGAAAAATATGAAATCATTGGAGTGCAGGCAAAAGTTCTTAGCCAAGAATCAAAGATCTCAAAAGTATGCCAAAAATTGATGCAATATGTTCAAGGATCTCAAGAGATAGGCAAAAAGTGTTCTTGTAGGGTTTAGGGTTTAGGGTTAGTGTATATAAGCAGTCTCGCCATCTAAACAATTTTTTGGCCATTGGATCATTTAAAATATTTTATTTACATATGTGTCCGTGTTGAAATGTCATTTTGCATAACGACCTTCGTCGACGAATGGGTATGTTCGTCAATGAGTGTACAACACTTATTTGTCGACGAGGTCATGAGTTCGTCGACAAGAGCACTGTTTGAACTTTTTGGACTCTCGGTATTGTTTCATCGATGAGAAAATACTATTCATCACCAAGTGGCCTTCATAAGTTCATCGATGAGGCCATGGGGTTCATCGACGAGGCCTTTGAAATTTGCCTTCAAAAATTCTTTCAACCTAGAGTTAATGTAAATGAATCTTTCATGAAATGCATGAGTTCTAAGGCCAGTCTATTGAATGTTTGAGCTTCGAATTATATCATATGACATATGTAAATATATTCAATTCTAAATACCCGTTCTCATTGAAGATCTTGAACTTGAAACTTGCTTCTTCATCCTTTTATTCCTCTAGTTCCATGGATTGAGCCATGTGATATGTACTTTAGGTTCCTTATGGCTTCCATACAAGTTTACCATTGGTGCATTCTAAATCATGATCCTGTTCACAAATGCATTTGCACAGGTCAAAATACCAAGTGATTTGTCATTATTAAAACAGGATTTGACTCATAGAGTCAGCAATCTCCCCTTTTTGATGATGGCAAACACACGAGCAAAAATGGGTTACGCCTAATAAGGCTCCCCTTAAGATAACGCATAATTTAGAATTCAGCAATATAGCAATATAGTTTACACGCAATGAAGTTCATACACATTGTAGAATAAGCAATATTTTTTCTAGTACAACTTCTCCATATATTTCTCCCCCTTTATTTCATTCTCCCCTTTTATTTCAAACAGAGAAAAATTTTTTTGCTTACTAACTTCTCCCCCTTTTGACATCAACAAAAAGGTATAAAAAAAATTGTTCTGACATAAATATATCACATATTTGCAGTCAAAATACATTTCAACCTCTATGTTTCAAAATTGTACTGCCGAATATATCTCCGTGTCTTATTCAATTTACTTCACCCACTTTCTAAGTTATATATGTGTTGTTGAATCAAATTTAAATGTGAAAATACACAGTATTTCAATTTATATAGACATGGATCATTTAAAATCCAAAGGTTTATGTGAGCATCAATATGTGTTATGTATCCATAAAAATTTAACATGCAATAACCATTCTTTAAGTTTAACACTAAATGTAAATTTTTTTTTTCCAAATGTGAAAATTTTAACCAAATGTGAAATGTGTATTCTAATTTAAGTTGCTTCCCCTTAATTATGTAGTCTAATATAACTCTAGGCAACTTTGCGACTATGCATCAGTCGTAATTCACATCTAATTTGGATAAACTTATCCTCTGGATGGGGTTTCATGAATATGTCTGCCCATTGTTCATTTGTGCATGCAAACTCAAGTGACGCATCTCCTTTTTGCACATGGTCATGAAGAAAATGATGTCTAATTTCTATGTGCTTAGTTTGTGAATGTGATATAGGATTCTTTAAGATGTTTATTGCACTCGTATTTTCGCATCTTATGGGAATTGTGTCATAGTGGACTCCAAAATCCTTAAGTTGTTACTTCATATATAGCATTTGAGCACAACAACTTCCAGCCGCTACATATTCTGCCTCGGCTATGGAAAGAGCAACTGAATTTTGCTTATTTGAAAATCAAGATATTAAAGATTGTCTTAAGAAATCAAATGTGCCACTTGTACTTTTTATATCCACTTTACAACCGGCAAAATTAGCATCCGAATAGCTAATAATCTTAAAAGAGGTATACTTAGGATACCATAATCCAAGTTTAATGGTTCCAATCAGGTGTCTAAGTATTCCTTTTATAGCTAATAAATGGGACTCTTTAGGTGAAGCCTAAAATCTTGCACATAAACAGATGTTAAACATTATGTCAGGCTTGCTGGCAGTCAGATGTAATAAGCTACCAATCATCCCACAATAGAGCTTAACATCTACTGGTATACCTTGTTCGTCTTTGTTTAATTTTAAAGAGGAGCTCATAGGTGTTCCTAGAGTTTTACCCTCTTCCATATTAAACCTTTAGAGCAAGTCTCTAATATACTTCGATTGATTTATAAAGATTCCATGTTGTGCTTGTTTGATCTGAAGTCCTAGGAAAAAGTTAAGTTCTCCCATCATGCTCAACTCAAATTCATTTTGCATACACTTAGCAAACTCATTACACAACTCTTCAATTTTTGCTCCAAATATGATATCATCAATGTATATTTGTACTATAAGAAAATTTTCATCGTTAGCTTTTATGAAGAGTGTTGTGTCAGTCTTTCCTTTAGTAAATCCATTTTCTAGTAGAAAACTGCTTAGCCTTTCATACCAAGCTCTGGGAGCTTGCTTTAAGCCATACAAGGCTTTAGTTAGTCTATAAACGTGATTTGGATGCTTATGGTTTTCAAAACTTGGGGGTTGTTCTACTTATACTTCTTCAGGTATGTAGCAATTTAAAAATGTGCTTTTGACATCCTTTTAATACATTTTGAAA
This sequence comes from Malania oleifera, assembly GCF_029873635.1. Classification (NCBI taxonomy): domain Eukaryota; kingdom Viridiplantae; phylum Streptophyta; class Magnoliopsida; order Santalales; family Ximeniaceae; genus Malania; species Malania oleifera. The sequence goes on along the minus strand of NC_080427.1, from coordinate 88,327,137 downwards.
TTCTTAAAAGCAGCATAAGCTAACAGCATTCGAATGGCTTCCATTCTATTTACAGGTGCGGAGGTTTCCTCAAAATCTATTCCTTCCTCCTAGTTATATCCCTAAGCTACTAATCTTACCTTATTTCAAACAACTATTCCATGTTCATCTTTCTTGTTCTTATATATCCATTTTGTTCCAATAACTGTCTTATCCTAAGGTCTAGGAACTATTGTCCAGACTTTATTTCTCTTGAACTAGTTTAATTCTTCTTGCATAGATATTACCCATGATTCATCCTCAATTGATTCACTCACATTCTTTGGTTCTTCTTGTGATAAGAAAGCAAAGTGACTAATCATATTTCTAAGTGAGGATCATGTAGTTACTCCACATGATGGTTCTCCTATAATTTGAACTATAGGATGATTTTTTATGTATGTCAATTGTCTAGGTATTTCATTAACCTCTTTTTACACTTGATTATCTTTAGAAAGTGTTTTTTTTAACTTTAGTGTTCTTATCCAAATTATCTTCAATAGATAATTTTTCAAATTCCTTATTAATCTCAACTTCATCCCCATCAGTCTTTTTAGCAAATGGATTGGATTCATCGAATACAATATGAATGGATTCTACAATGGTTGATGTTCGTTTATTATATACCCTATAGGCTTTACATTCTAAGGTATATCCTAGAAAAATGCCTTCATCAGATTTTACATCAAACTTTCCTAAATGTTCATTGTCTCTAAGTACAAAGAATTTGCAGCCAAAGACATGGAAATATGAGATGTTTGGTCTGTGGCCATTCCATAATTCATATGGAGTCTTATTTATAAATGGTATAATCATGACTCTATTTAGAACATAATAGGCGGTGTTTACTGCCTCAGCCTAGAAGTACGTTGGTAGTTTATGTTCATTAAGCATAGTTTTGGTCATTTATTGTATAGACCTAATCTTTCTTTCAACTACATTGTTCTGTCGTGGTGTTCTAGGAGCTGAAAAGTTATGAGATATTCCTTATGAATCATAGTATTCTTCCATACATTGATTTTTAAATTCTCTACCCCTATCACTTCAGATTTTAGTGATAGTATATCCCTTTTCATTTTGAATTCTCTTGCACAGTTTACTAAATTGTTCACACACTTCATCTTTGTGACCTAAAATACTACCCATGTAAATCTAGAATAATCATCAATGATAAAAAATGCATACGATTTTCCTCCTAAGTTTTGAATTGGGTTTGGACCAAATAAATCTAAGTGTAGCATTTGGAGTGGCCTAGTAGTAGAGATTACTTTCTTCCTTTTAAAACTAGATCTTTTTTTTTTTTTTTAGTTAACATGCATCACAGATTTTTTCTTTTACAAATTTCATCTTAGGCAATCCCTTAACTAAGTTTTCCTTAACTATTTTAGATATTAGGCCCATGTTTGTGTGTCCTAATCTCCTATGCCAAATCCAACTCATTTCATTCATAGTAGAGAAACATGTCACACGTTGAGAAGTTAAGTTATCAAAGTTGGTGATACATACATTTTCATGACGCTCAGCAGTGAATAGAATTTTGTTATCAATTTTATATTCAACAATGTACTTTTCATATTCAAAAGATACTTTATAACCTTTATCACACAGTTGACTTATACTTATTAAGTTATGTTTTAAATCCTCGACTAGTAAAACATCATCTATAATAAGTGATGGATCATTGCCAACTTTACCTACTCCTATGATCTTTCCTTTTGCATTGTCCCCAAAAGTGACAAATCCTCTGTCCTTTGGTGTGATGGATGCGAATTTACCTTTATCCCTAGTCATATGACGTGAACATCCATTATCCATATACCATCTATCTTTTGAGGAGGAGGATGATCTCAAGCATATCTACAATAGACATTTAAGTAACTATTTTTAGTACCGACTTTTTCTTGGGTCCATGGGGGTTAGGGTTTCAATCTCCTTTAACTCTCTGTACCTTTTTCATTTTAGCATCTTTGTTCTTAAAAGGGCAATCAAATTTTATATGACCCATCCTTTTACATTTAAAGCATGTAGTATATTTATAAGAGTCTTCTGATGGAGCATAATCTTTTGATTCTCTTACAACATAACCCATATAAAGATGTTCTTGTTTCGAATTTTCCTTTCCATAAAAACCAAGTCCTTCTTTATATAGGGAATTTCTTTGTGCCCCAAGAAGTCTTTTAAAGTTACTCTAGCCCTCTGTGAATTTGTGAATCATTTTAGAATTATCTTTCAAATTTCTATCCAATTCCTCAATTTCTAAATCCTTTTCTTTTGTCACAGATGCATGAGAATCATTCTATTTTTCAATAAACTTTAAGAGTTCTTTAACTTTACATTTCAAATAAAAAATTTTCTTAGTTTTCTTCTCAAGCATTTTAAGCGTGTACTAATATTCTTGTTGCAATTCATTATAAGAAAGCATGCTATTTTTATTTTTAGAATCACTGGAATAATAAGAAGATGCTACGAAAGACGATTGTACCTTAAGGTCATCATGTGCCATTAGACACAAATTAGCTACCAAATTATCACTGGACTCTGTGTCTGAATTTCTTGTGCTGTGAGTGTCCCAGCCGACTTTTAGAGCCTTCTTCTTTTTCTTGGAGGCTTTCATTAGTTTAGGACATTCAAGCTTGATGTGTCCAACCTCTCTGCAATTGCAGCAAGTTGGCAAATCTTCCTTCTATTTCCTCTTGCTAGACTCTCCTATTTCTTTCTGATTTCGAGTTCTGAAATTTTTGTTAAACTTCTTATTCTTCTTCAGGAACTTTCCAAACTTCTTTGTTAGCAATGTGATATCATCTTCTGATTCTGAGTCAATTCCTTTATTAGAGCTTCTAGATGATGCCTTAAGAGTTGTAACTCTCTTTGCTTTATTCTGCTCATTTTTCCTCTCATTTATCGCTAGCTCATACGTGATGAGTGAACTGATCAATTCATCAATTGAAATTTCTTTCAGATTCCTTCCTTCAGCTACAACAGTACCTTTAGCTTCCTAAACTGGTGGTACTCCCCAAAGGATTTTCTCAATCAACTCATAAGTAGGGTAAGATTTACCAAGAGCATTTAATGAATTTGTGATGTGTCTGAATCTAGCGTACATGAATTGAATAGACTCATCAGCAGTCATTTTAAATGCCTTATATTCACTAGTGAGCATATCAATCCTACTATCTTTTACTTCCTTAGTGCCTTCATATGTTACTTCTAATTTTTCCCATATCTCTTTTGCAGTTTTACAGGAAATTACTTTATTAAACTCTTTAGCGTTTAGTTCATAGTATAGAAGGTTTATAGTAGTAGCATTTATTTGAACAGATTTCCAATCATCATCAGTATACTCCTCTTCAATCTTAGGTACATTTGCTTTATCAACCACTTTCATAGGAAGATAGTTTCCATTAGAAACTATTCTCTACACTTTCCAATCAACATTTAAAAGATATATACTCATCCTTCATTTCCAGTACGTGTAATTTATACTGCAAAAAATTGGTGGTCTAGTGGATGAGTGTCCTTCACGAAATGGGGTTACACTGATGCTGCTATTGTGATCTTTTACAAAAATAACGGTCAAGTCTATGTAAACCTGCTTTGATACCAAATGTGAATTCTGATGTTATCCCAAAAGGAGTGTGAATTGGGTATTTTTAAAATTAGGTCATTCAAGTTCTAATTTTGAAAACTATCAATTACAAACTTGCAAGCTACATAACAACAAGCTCAATGTATCTCAATTAATCAATTTAATATGTATCTTTATTAAGCATACAATTTGACCCAATTGCTGACAAATGTACCTAATGTTCAATACATATACAATAAGCAGATAATTTAAATGCAAGCGGAAATTAAAAAGAGTTAAGGGAAGAGAGATGCAAATTCGATTTTTACGTGGTTCGGCCTACCCCAGCTTACGTCCTCACCTTGAGCAACCCACTCAAAGATTCCACTAAAAGACCACTCCTTTAATTGGGACGGAGCTTCCCTTACAATTTGCTACTCACTAGAGGTGTAGCTTCCTCCTCAACCCCGGTTCACAGCCCAAACCGTGAATACAAAATAATAAATGCAATTTCTACAAACAACTTAAAATGATTTTAACCAAGCTAGTGAGCACAAGATAAATACTAGCACATAATCATATGATAAAACATAAAGCTCAATATGTATGTAACAATATGATCTTTATATAAAGAATGAGATGCTTCAAAAATATACCCTTTAATCAATATCTCCCAAAATTTAATTTTTATAAATTAATACTTTGAAGAATTTAGGTTTTGATTTTAGAGTACTTTATGCAAGAATATAAAATAAGATCCCTTGTAAAAATGGTCTTGAATTACATGTAGATCTAAGTTCTTGCTATCAAGTAATTTATAAAATTTAAATCTTTGAATAAAGAATATGTCCTTGAATATTACAAAGTTTTAAACACTATTTTTCGAGTACCTTTTGCACCAATAATGTAGATCTATTTGAATAAAAAATATAACTTTGAGTGTCACAAGGATTCAAGCTTTAGGATACTATTCCCAAAAAAATTTTCAAATAAATAACTATAGTAAAATAGGTTTCTTTCTTCTAATAAGATTTTAGATAAACAAATAATGGAGAAGACGACCGTTTAATAAAAGATTGAATACTCAATAAAATATTTTGCCAAACCTTATGATCAAACCTAGATTAGCAGAAGTTGTGCGTGTATTCACTTGGATCTTGAAGATGAGAATCACTAGACAAATATGATATATTTTGAGTGCAGGAAAAAGTTCTTAGCCAAGAATCAAAGCTCTCAAAAGCATGCCAGAGATTGATGCAATATGTTTAAGGCTCTCAAAAGACAGGCAAAAAGTGTTCCTCTAGGGTTTAAGGTTAGTGTATATAAGCAATCTCGCCATCTAAACAATTTCTGGCCATTAGATCGCTTAAAATATTTTATTTATGTTTGCGTCTACACTAAAATGTCGTTTTGTACCACGACCTTCGTTAACGAATGGGTACGTTCGTCGACGAGTGAACAACATTCTTTTGTCGATGAGGCCATGAATTCATGGATGAGAGCACTATCTGAACTTTTTGGGTTCTCAGTATTTTTTCGTCGACGAGATAACACTATTCATCACCTAGTGGCCTTCATAAGTTTGTCAACAAGGCCATGGGGATTGTCAACGAGGCCTCTAAAATTTGTCTCTAAAAATTCTTTCAACCTAGAACTAATGTAAATGAATCTTTCATGAAATGCATGAGTCCTAAGCTCAGTTTAGTGAATGTTTAAGCTTTGAATTATATCATATGACATATGTCAATATATTCAATTCTAAATACCCATTCCCATTGAAGATCTTGAACTTGAAGCTTACTTCTTCATTCTTTTATTCCTCTAGTTCCATGGACTGAGCCAAGTGATATGTACTTTAGGTTCTTCGTGGTTTCCATATAAGTTTACTGTTAGTGCATTCTAAATCATGATCATGTTCATAAACTTAATTGCACAAGTCAAAATACCAGTGATTTGTCATTATCAAAACAGTATTGGACTCATAGAGTCAATAGTGTTTCTAAAATGTACAATTTTAGGCCCCCATTTACCTTTATTTTTTTCCCCATTTATCTTGTAAATACCATTTCTTATCATAGTTCGGAGTTATGCAAGTTTTTTTCATATTTCAAGAAAAATAGGTTAAAACTGATGAATTAAACAATGCGAGAAGTTAAGGGAGTAAGAGGGAAGTACACAACTCAAATTAGATATTCAACTAAGCCCCTAAAGATTCAATTCATCAAAGGAAAGAAGAATTTGTTTGACCATGTGGTGCGACCAGCCAACACAGGGTGCAATCAGGTCATAGAAGAAAGGCTCCAAAGTTCAGACTGAAAGAGAACTGCTGGAAGGCTTGACCAAGTGCTCGACCAAGTAACCTTAACGACCAAGTCAAGAACCTAAGACTGAATGAACCAGAAATACTGAGAGTCTTGACCAATAGCTCGACCAGGAGACCTTGAGGGGTGATCAAGTCGAGATCCTAAAGAATTCCTGAAGCTGAGATCCTGCAAGTCTTGACCATCAGCTTGACCAAGAAAACACATAGGCATGACCAAGTCGAGAATTCTGAAGTTTGAATTCTAGATTTCCTGATAGCCTTGACCAGGGCTCGACTAGGGGAACATATGGGTGCAACCTGGTCGACGTCGATGATCTTCTATGTGAGATTTTTTGTTGAAGTTTCTTGTTTTTAATTTTAAACCTTGTAAGCCCTTTTGAATATAAAAGATAGCTTTGTCTATGTATCTAGGGTTCCCTTTTGGCCAGTCTATTATTAATGACAAAGTTAGAGAGTATTTGGGTTTCCAGTAGAATAGATTTGCTGCTTTGATTTCAATTCATGTGCTAGTTCAAGCATGGAATTGCTAAAGGCTTATGACAATCATCGACTTCCTTGTGCTACTGTGTAGATAGCTGGTCTTTTGATTGTATTTTGGATCGTTAATGACATACTTTTGAGTTGCAATTGAAGCCAATTTTCAATACATGTTATTTAGTACTGCTTTCATTTAAACACTTGCACTTTCAATACCTGCACTTTACTTTCTATGCAAGTTTACATCTTTGATTGTGTTGAAATCTTAGGGTAAAGGATAGCCTAGCTAGGGATTCAGTCACTTATAGGGATTAGGCTACCATCCATGTACGGGATGATCTCGTGATTGTTGAAGAGAGTATACTCTAGTTCCACGTCGTGCTTTGAACAATTGGTGCACCTTTGCTACCCTATGCCATCGAATGGTTCAGTTGGCTGTTTAGCTTAATATGGATAGCTGATCAAACATAGCTGGTGCACATGACAGTCAGGCTTGATTCATAATCTAAGACCTGCTTTTTAGTAGTGTTAATATAAATTTACATGCTTTCATAGTTGTTAGAAAAAAACTTTCAAAATATCTCCTTTTTTCCATTTTCACAAAGTGTAGTAAACTAGGCTGGACGTGGTAAATAACTGCACTATAGTCCTTGTGGATTGACACCCGACTTCTTACAAATTGTTCTGCTGAACTTGGATTAGTTGGGTTTATAAATTTTGTCTTTGGTAGTTAAGGACACAAGCCTTGGCGAGCCTACCAAATTTTGGTGCCATTGCTGAATGAATAAGTTATGGTTGTAATCCAATTTCTAGTTTAGAGTACCACTGCTTTGTTTTTCTTTGTTTTATTATATATATATATATATATATATATATATATATATATATATATATTTATACTCTTAAGTCTTGATTGTGTGGTGCATGTATATATAATGGTTTTGCATTGTTTAGATCCTGAGTTAGTATCTATAGACATTGAAATTGAGAGATCCCATAGGTCTATTAGGAAATCCACGTCTAGTCCCGAGTTAGCTGAGTCGTCTGAACCTAAAGTCATGGATGAACGTAATCCGATTCCCACCTTTCGAAACTCGAAACCTCAAGATACCCGCCAACCTATTATGGAAGAGCAACCTCTTTGGCCTCTCAGAGACTACTTTATTCCCAACACATACACCTCACCGTCTTGCACCTGATTTCCAGAGATTGAGGCAGCATAATTTGAATTGAGACTCCCATCATCTCCATGCTTCTTAATTTACTTGGGAATTCAACTAAAAATACTTACAAGCATCTAGATGAATTTCTTGAAATCTGTTTCACCATTCACATACCACACTTTGGTGATAATGCCCTTTGATTGAGGCTTTTCCTATTCTCTCTGAAGGAAAAGGCCGAATTTTAGCTGATTTCCTTAGAGCCGAACTCAGCGACCAACTAGGCCACCATGCAACATGAGTTCTTAAAAAAATATTTTCCTTTTGGGAAGACTAACTAGCTGAGGAAGGTAATCACCAGTTTCTCACAATTGGATGAGGAATAATTTTTTGAGACATGGTAGTGCTTTAGGGACCTTGTGCGCTAATGACCACATCACCAAGTCCCTAGGTGGCAATTAGTTCAGACCTTTTATGATGGATTAGTTGAGCGAGACCGGTCCATGGTAGACACATCTTGTGGCAGTACTTTCCTCACAAAACACCAGAACGAGGTCTGAGCTCTCTTTGAGAACCTTGCCAAGAATTCTAAACAGCATGTTGTGCAACTTGTAGACCATCCCAACCTTCCTCTTACCAACCTAAGAGAATCTATGAGTTAGCCAATGACCATGACCTTGCACCCACACTACACACCATCGTGAAAAAGTTAAATTAGTTATTTTCCTAAGGAAAAACAACCTCAGCTTGTGGTGTGTGCAGAGGTCTGTGCCATTTGCTATGATCCTTCACACACTTGTTATAATTGCCCCCATGTGCCTCCCTTGCTTGAGTTTGTGCATAAGGAATAAAAGGCCACCCATAATTGGTACGATATGTCATCCAATAACACTTGTTTTCACAAAGTTTGAGCTCCAAGCAAACCATTTAAAAAATGTTTCCGTTGAGTATTTTAAAATTCTGTTCGAGTGGCAGTCGCCTGCCACGATCTGGTAGTCGCCTGCCATGTTATTTTTAAAGGGGCAATAGGAGCAGTAGGGTGGCAGTCGTCTGCCAAGACACAGGAAGTCGCCTAGCTTGACCACCCAAGCTCCTATCATGGTTCAGGTAGTCTACTAGTGGAACAAAACACTACTGTCAACTTCGAGTACCCTTCAGTCTTTTGGTCATAACTTTTTCTGTATAAATTCATGTGCCACACACTAGCAATAGCATATTTCTTCTTACTGAGCATTGTCTCATCCCATTAAATTTACATTTTTAGGTGATGCAACTAGGCGAGCAGATCAGGCTCGCAGGTAGATGGGTTACAGTGCTGTTTTGTTAGTAGTGTGTGTATTTTTGGGAGGTTACTTATGTATAGCCTAGTTTCAATTGAGGGTGTTTTTTGGGAACAGTAGTGTGTGTATATGTTGAGAGCATTTTAGCACTCTGGTATTGTATATTTGCGTTTATGGTTATATGAATTTAGCTTCTCGCTACATAAGTTAATAATTATTATATATATGTGTTAGAAGGTAACGGAGATATGGAATTTCATAGTATTTATTATAGGTAAATTATCAAATATTTATAAAATTTTAGCAGGTCGTTACAACCCACGTTGGAGGTCACTCATTGGCTTAAAAAATCCTCAAGAGCGGATATTTTTGGATGACCATAAAGAGGGACTGTATGGAATACGCGTGGAAGTGCCACAAATGTCATATTTGTGGAGGTCGCGTACAAGTTATGATGGCCCAACTCCAAGTCTTATCCGTGCCTTGGCCCTTCTCGGCGTAGGGCATGGATGTGATTGGGTCAATTACCCTAAAAGCCAGCAATGGACATCCTTTCATCTTCGTAACCATTGATTATTTCACCAAGTGAGTAGAGGCAGCATCATACTCCAGTGTCACCCAAAATGTAATCAGCCGTTTTGTAAAGAGAAAGTTGATTTTCCGGTGTGGAACCCTGGAAAGAATAATCTCAAATAATGCCAAGAACCTAAACAGTGAAGTAAACAAAGTTGTATAGTCAATTCAAGGTTAGGCATCATAATTTAGCTCTTTACAGACCATAGATGAATGGGGCAGTCGAAGCAACCAACAAGAACATCAAGAGTATCTTGGAAAAAATGAACGAGACCTACAAAGATTGGCATAAAAAGCTCCCCTTCACCCTGTTGGCCTATAGAACCACGGTTCGAATCTCTATAGAGGCTACCCTTTTCTCCTTGGTATATAGAATGGAGTCCGTGGTTCCGATAGAAGTAGAAATTTCATCTTTACAAGTCCTAAAAGAAGTAGAGCTGACTGAGACAGAATGGATACAGTCCTTATATGACCATCTAAATTTGATTAAAGAGAATAGAATGGCTGCCATAGCCCATTGGCAGTTATACCAAAGGAGGATGATGAGGGCATTCAACAAGAAGGTGCAACCTTGACAACTCCAAGAGGAAGACTTGGTGTGGAAGAAAATTTTGCATATCCACACTGACCCTCGCAGGAAGTGGACTCCCAATTATAAAAGGCTTTACGTGGTCAAAAGGGCATTTTCAGGAGGTGCTTTATTGCTGGCAGATATGGACGAAACAGATCTTTTGCGCCTTGTTAATTCAAATGCTATGAAAAAAGTACATTGCTTAGAAAATCATGTAAACTCTCTGAAGGAATTAATAAGATGATTATGTTGTTGTTCCATGGATCTCTAATCTACTCATGTTTCAATCAAATGATAGATGGCCCTTCTTGGCTGGCATGTTTCCCCACAAAGAACCAAACATTAATTTATCACTGACCAAACAAATTGAACTTGAATGTTAAACCATTCTCTTCTGAAAAGTCATCTTTCAAAATTTAATCAGCGTTGGGTTACAAGGGTTTGGCAAATCATGCGAGACAACAATTAACCGCCAAAATGAGGGTAGGTCACTCTTCTGCTATCCAAAGAAAAAAAGAAAAGAAAAATAAAAAAGAAAAACCCCTTGCTAAACCTCTTAAGCCTGGAAAAATTCACTCCTTGATGAACCCATCAAAATATCTCACCCCACACTGAGGCAGTTTGGAAAGTATCTTGATGCAAGAGATTTACAAAATAAAATAATATCAACAAGTCATTCACAAAAAACAAAAGTACAACTAATGAAGAAGGAAAAAGAAAGAACGAAGAAGAAAAGGGACATGTTGTAAATGTGATCTATGACCAATGACTGCCCTTCATAAGAGCTTAAGCCTTATTATACCCTTTTCTTTTTTGCCCTATACCCTTGCCTACCTTACGATCCTATCAAAAGACCTAACTAGATTGGTACGCATTGTTGTCTCAATTGATTTGTTATACTTAACGTTGAGTATGAACTACGTAATGACTTGATCCTAGAAAGGTATGTAGGTAGCATGTTCAAATGCAAAAGTTTGGTCGATGTCTTGCAAAAGCACCAACCCCAAACTGGGGCAGAAAAACATTATTTAGGGACGGGGTTTTTTAGCCTTTGAAATTAGGAATAGCTTCCCAAGAGGGGGGGTGAATTGGGTTTTTTTTTTTAAATTGTTCCTTTAGAATTAGTTCTTTTAAGTTACAAATCTTAAAAACAATCACAATCAATCACAACAAGATCAAATTCTCAATTTTAAGTAACAATATATGTGAAAATTTGCTGCACTCAATATAAGCCCTGTATCACAAGTATTCTTCTTCCCAATGTTCAGTTTTTAAATAAACTTTCAAATTAGTAGGTCAAAGATGATCAACTAACGTAGTCCCTTTTGGTTTTCGCAATCAATGCTGATTTATCCAAAACGAATTACCTTCAGGTCTATTTAACTACCAAACATTCTGAATTGAAATTTAAAACAACCACGCAAATTATATCCTTGAAAAATAAAGAGTAGAGTAAAGAAAAAAGAACACAAGGATTTTTACGAGGTTCGGCTTCAACACAGTCTATGTCCTCACCCTTGGCCAAACCACCAAAGGATTCACTATTACCGTTCCTTTATCAGCCGCAACAAAAACAATTACAAGCACTCTTTGGGTAAGGCCATAGCCCGCCTTCTCCAAACAATCTCCCTTTGTTTAGTCCAATGATTCAATTCTCAAATCGTCAACAAGCCCTGTTACAAAGATAGAAAAAAAATACGTAGAGAACTTGCTCCTCAAAGAGCTAATTAGTACAAGTTTAAAATACTAATGCACTTCAGTAAATTCAGAATATGAATTTCAAAATGAAGCTCTTAGAAACTTATCACCGTGGGTATCTTTCAATGAAAGAATCAGTAACTCAATGATCAAACACAATGAGATTCAGCAAGAACTTCTTAATTTCGAGCAAAGATGAGAGCAATATGAAGCACTTTCAGAATTTCAGAGTAAGAGAGTGTATAACAGCAGATTGTGAGTTCTTAATGATCTTGGTGATTTATTCAATGAGTCTTGGGGGTATTTATAAATGTATAAAACCTTCTTGCTTGTTCCCCAAAGGATACTCAGACTTGTTTCCATATATTACACTTATTTAAGTTTCCAAAAATTTGAATTTCAAAAATTATATCCATTAGAAAACAGAAAAATGCCGCGAGGCAGACAACTGTGAAGTCCTGACAGTCGTCTGTCCATTTAATACAACTGTGAAAATCATAGGCAGAAAGGTGACAGTCGTCTGTCCCTTGAGTGGCAGTCATCTGTCATCAGAATATAAGGTGACAGTCATCTGTCTATATGATGATAGTCGCCTATCCATGTGTAAATTTAAGTCATTTAGTAACATAAAAGGTGGACATTCGTCTGGTGAAACCTACGCTGTCTTCTCACTTTTCACTGACAGTCATTTGTGAGAGCCTTGACAGTCGTCTATCAGGCTTCTGTGTTTCAATTTTAAGCCTTTAATTTAGCCAATCATTTGTCTATAACCACACAGTCGTCTGTCAACTGAATAAATTTCTTTCTTAGTCACTTTTTGATTTCTCTCTCATTTTTACTTGGAATATAAATTTGTTTTAACTTTGAAAACATGTTCCAAGTTATTATCTTAAGGTCTTTAAGTCTCTTTGTCTAATGAGCTTCAAAATGAAAAATTCATACTTGAATAAACTTAAAATACTTACAAAGACTTGTCCTAAGTTCTCAAAAATTCTCCCTTGCTCTGAACTTTATTTGTTGCTAATCTCTAATCTCTCAGAATAATCTGAACTTTAATCTCTCACGTTGATCTTCTTTAATCATCATGCTCTTATGTTCTTCATACTTTTATCCATACTATTAGTCATTGATTCATGTTACATGAGTACCTTCAATATGAATTCCTGAGAAAAAACAACACTGAAGTAAAGCATGTTAAATCCTACTTGTTTGTTAGCATCAAAATGGAGTATCAAACCTAGTAAGGCCAACAGCCTTAGTTGCCTTTTTTCTTTTAAAGAACTCGTAACCTGGAGCCTACATTTCTTCCCGAGTCGTAAAAACCATTTTGAGATCAAGACATGAGCTAAACATGATTAAACCACGATGAAACAGTAGAAGAAGAAAATTCCTTTAGGTTCACAACACAAAAGGAAGAAAGAAGGGGTCCATTTTAAAGGAACAAGGGCAGCTTGTGGAAAGGGGGAAGTTAGCTCTTTAAGGGTTTAGTTTGATAAATTAACATCAATGTTATTCAAATTCTGGGATGCTGGTGTAAATTGTCCCCTTTTTTTTTCATTAAAAGAGCATGTGAACATGGTAAAACATCACTTTTGTACATATTGACCAATTAATGTAACAAATTGATGTCATGAATGCATGGTCATTCTAAAAGTTTCATTCCTTACTCTCCTAAGGCCCCCAAAAAAGAAAGGATAATCAAAAGGTTTCTAATTCATCGATGTTGAGGAGACCCCCGTTTAGAAAGTGTAGTAAAAGAGGAACTGATCGCAGACTAACTAAGGCAAATTCCAGATATAGTTAACTGTGGTAGTTTTTGTGAAGCCAGTCCTTTCACAGTAGAAACAAGCCAAGATTAGTTGTAGATACAGTTAATTGGGTCATATTTTGTGAAGCTAGTTCCAAAGCTTGCATGACAAAAAAGAAATGGGCCAAGATCAATGAACTGGGGTAGATTCTACCAATTCTAGAGTCTTCGTGTTAGGATAGAAATAGCCAAAAACAGTTGCAAATGCAAACTGGGGCAGATTGGGTGATTCGATGGAACCCACCCAGGCATCTTTGGAGTTTTCAAAACATAGCCAATATCGAAGAGTGGGTTGTTAACCACACTAAAAAAGAAACCTCGGACATTATCATGCATTTTGATGCATTACATGCATCATGTAGCAGCATGCATGCATACATAGAGCAACACGTCCCTGCATCTTGGCACCACGAGTAGAAACATGCATACATATAACAACAAAGAAATTTTATTTATATTTGCCTTGTTGGGCATGCTTTTGAACAATCCCTTTGCAATGCTGAAACTAGGGCGGCTGACCCCAGGAACACAATGATATACTTGGAAACTAAGGCAGTTGACCCTAAAGAAAAATAACCCGAGCATTTATTTGGGATCCTAGGGCCATTCACCTTAGTGGACATCCCTAGTGGAGTAACCATCTTCTAAAATTACAAACCTACACCTAAATACGTCATGGAGACATAGAGGCTTGGATCATTGAACCCACCATGGCTCGAATTCTTACATTCGTAGCAAGCCATCATAGAGTCTCAAGTCATTGTACCTATCGTCGCTTGAATTCTTAAATTTGCAACAAGTCATTATAGAGGCTCGAGTCGTTGTACCTCTTGTGGCTCAGATTCTTGCATTCCCAACAAGCCAGCATAGAGGCCTGGGTCATTGTACCCGTCGTGGCTCGGATTCTTACATTCGTAGCAAGCCATTATAGAGGCTCAGGTTATTATACTTGTTGTGGCTCGGATTCTTACATTCACAGAAAACCATCATAGAGTCTTGGGTCGTTGTACCCATCGTGGCTTGGATTCTTACATTTGCAGCAAGCCATCATTGAGGCTTGGGTCGTTGTACCTGCTATGGCTCGGATTCTTACATTCGCAGCACACCATCATAGAGGCTCGGGTTGTTATACCCGTCGTGGCTCGAATTCTTACATGCACAGCAGGCCATTATAGAGGCTTGGGTTGTTTTACCGGTCGTGGCTTCGATTCTTACATTTGCAGCAAGCCATCATAGAGGCTCGGGTCGTTGTAATAATCATGGCTCAGATTCTTATATTCGTAGCAAACCATCATAGAGGTTTGGGTTGTCCCCATCATGGCTTAGATTCTTACATTCAAAGCAAGCCATCATAGAGAGGTTTTGGCACGAGTTAGTGAACCCGCTATGACTCGAATTCTTACATTTGTAGCAAGCTATCATGGAGAGGTTTTGGCTCGAGCCAGTAAACCCACTATGGCTCAGATCATCACATCCGAGGCAAGCCACATTCCACACCTTGTGATTGGATACTAACTACTAACTCTTAACCACCACTAACTCCCTAGAGAATAGAGAAAACTTTCCTATTTTTCCCGATTTAATCTTTTCCCGATTTGATCTTTTCCATCCTTGTTTGATCTGAAAAACGTTGAGTAGTCGAGTGACTTGGTCAAAATAGTTGTATTTTATCTTTGCAGTCTCGTTGCTTCAAATAACGTACGAAAGTTCCTACTATTACATTGAAGCAACAAAGCCTACAAAGAGGGGCAGTTGTTGACCCCCCAATTTTAACCAAACCCTCCTAAGAAGACCTGGTATCAATAAAGTTTGACTTTGAGTCCTGCATGATCCGGAGTCTTAAAATTAAGAACCGAAGTCCCTGTAATGCCCAAATTTGAGTCCTTTTGATGTCAACCTGAATTTTGTAATTTTCATGGGTCTATTCAGTTTTCAAGTCATAAGTTGTTAGATTTTTAAATTGAGTCTCCTCGATTTTGAATTTTTAAACCCTAGTGTGAACGCTTATAATTGCAAAATTAACCTCCAAGACCCTGTAATTTTAAAACACATTTCCGTTAGGCTAGGCATTATGGTCTAAATCTTAAAAACACAAAATTGAGTCAATAATTGGTCTCTATTAGACTAAAGTTCCTTAACAGATAATTAATTTCAAGATTAGATTTCTTTCATGGAGTCCTGATTATTTTCTAATTAAGTCCCATTTTTGAAGTTCTAGTTATTTCAAATAGAGTCCTCCTATTTCGAGTTTGAGTCATGCTAGCCTAGGAAAAATGTTGAGTCCTTCTAATTTTAATTTTAAAATGAGGTTAGGTCATGTGTGTTGAAACCTATGTTTTCAAAATAGAGTTCTTTTAATTTTAATTTCTTTAACTTTGGGATGAATTTCAAAATTAAGTCTTGTCATGTCGAAAATCAAGTTTTAAGTGAGTTTTTAATTTCAAAACCAAGTGCTTGCTATGCCTTAAAGTCATTTTATCATCAGGACGAATTGGTCAACTATGACATTTCGTTCTTGGTCAAAATCGCAAACATACAAGAATGATGTCACATTTTTTATTTATTTAGAGGGACACCTGTACAGTGAGGGCCACGTGCGCACACGTGAAGTACAAATGCGCATGAAACATTACGGGGGAGATTACATACAAAGAAATAAAAAGGAGGGTACAAATAAGAGTTGCAGAGTAGGCAACTTGGGCGTACAAACATTCAGGAAAAAGACAGAAAATAAGTTACAAAAAATAGAGAAAAGCAAAAGCACTCCAATCCCTCGCTTGCCATTTGGAGGCTCCAAGCTCACTCGTGCACAAAGAGGAAAAGGGGAAGTTAGTTAACAACAAAAATTTCAACAATAAAAGAAATAGAAAATGTAATCACATGCATAGAATAAAATTGGTTACAGAATTATTCCTTGCCAGCTTAGGGGAAATCAGTTAGGATGGCAAAATTAGTGCCAATCGAACCCCCGAGCCTCCCTATCGAACTATAGCTGGACACCCATAAGAGAGCATAGTTACACTCTGCGGAAACTGAGAGTAGAGAGAATTAAAGGGAGGGAGATTCTCTAGAAATTTAAAGAAACTTAGAGGTTGGTGAAGCTTTACCAAAGTGCAGAGAGTGGAGAAGAAGAGAAGGGAAGCAAAAAAACTCAAAGATCACCACCTAGAACAACAAAATACCCATAGCTCCCCAGGCACCCAGAACATACGCAGAAGCAGACAAACTCAAGCTTACCCACCGAAGAGGAAGACCAGAGGAGGAAAAGAACTAGGGTAAAATCTAAGACCATTTTTATACAATCATTTATTTCAACTAGTAATTGTGTGTGAATGTGCATTATCTTTCTTAAGTTTCATGTTTATGCTTGAATCTGATTTCTAGTTGGGCAGGAATCAGACCCCAAATTAGCTTCCCCGAACCCGAATCTAAGTTCGCATTCAACCCCCTTAAACCAGACCCATAGATCCTTTTTGAAGTCTCTTCAAGCCCATTTTGTTTTAAAGATAATTGGGCTGAACCCTTTTCTTAAAATATCCCAGCCCAAGTTTTCTTTAAACACACCTAGCTCAATTCTCATTTTAAAACCGTGGCCCATTTAAAATAAAACCAAACCCAACTCTCAATTTTTAAAAGTCCAGCCCGTAACCACCATGTTTTAAAATGTCCAGCCCATCTCAAATTGAGTCATACCTCACCCTTGTTTTTAACTCCAAACCCATTTTAAACACTAACCCGCAACCCATGGTTTTAAAATTTAACCCAACCTACTTGAAAATAACCCACAGCCTATGGTTTCAAAACTTAACCAAGCCCGTTTTAAAGAAAAAAAATAGCCCCAACCCATTTCTAAAATCTAACCCTGACCCTTTGTAAAATAACCCAAGGCTCATTACTGCGAACTTGAAATCCCCCACGTGACCCCAAGCACGCGACAGAGCCCACGTGACTCACCTGAGACAACCTAAATCACACAACTCACCCGGATTGACTCATGTGAGTCAACACAGCACCACTCGTCAGGTTGAGACGAGCCAACTCGTCTTAAACCCAAGCTCAAACCCTAAACCCTGGTTCTAATAGACTCAAACTATGATGCCCCGATTTTCATACCATTTTTTTAAAATAAATAAAACATATTAATTATCACATATAGGCTATGTCAACAATTCTGATACCATTCACATGACCTAGCCCGCATTGGGTACCAAGTAAACAAACATTTTATTAATATCAACCTAATAGTGGAAGACATAATATACATACAATCTAGAATAATTTACCTAGAGTATTAAATCCTCCATATCAACATATATGTTTAACACATTCCCCAAAAACAAAACATCCTAAGGAAACACACATCCCTGGTACAAAGCACTCACCATGTATATCAGGGTATCAGCTCCCCACTATCCTAAAGCTCTATCATCTACCCAGTCACAGCTTCCTAAAATATTTATATATTAAGGTGAGACACATCTCAGTAAGACTGAATAAATTATTTATAATGTGTGGCAATATGAGTTTCAACATATCATAATATACTCTTTTAAATTATCATATTATCTGAGAAAATAACTGATATATGCTCATAGTCATATAGATATAAAAAACAAGCTTTCATAAGCTTTTAATTTCATTTTCAAAATCATTCACATGCAACCCATGTTTACCAGTGAAGTTCTTAAGAATAGGGAAGATTACCCACCCATACAAGTAGCTTCCCTCTGCCCTAATACATTATGCCACAAGGCATGGCTACATATGATACCAAGCAGGGCACTCACCTTACTCAATAAGCCCTCAGGCGGACAGTTTTACTTCGCTTAGTTATTTAGGTTATTAAACTCACACTCTTTCATTTCACTATACATCAAATGAGTATCCTTGGTATTCAGTACCAATATCGCATCTGTAACTCATGGCTACCTTGAGGATGACTTTTCCACATTATGCTTCCTCCCATGAATAGGGTTGTGTGGCCCGAAGGCTGGATCTAACCACAGTTGGCCTACCTAGTTAGATCAAAATGGAAATCCATCCATGCGTCTGTGGTATGACTAGCCAGCCTATAGCCCTGATCCAAACTGAGGGGGCATAACAACTCTACTAAACGGCTTAGTTGACTGCCTACACCACACTCTCCACGAGACCGTGTGGTTGCACTAACACCTTTAGCAACGGTACCGTGCTCAATATCACAGCCCATTATTAAGGTTTTCATAACCATCCGTCAGGGTTATCATTACCGCATACCCGCAATCATTATGCGGTATTGGTATTTCATCAATCATATTTCAATGATCATCCCATTGTAGCTTTTGCACTTTGCAATGTTCACATTTCAATATTCATATTGCAGAATTTATATTGCAATATTCCAATTTTTAATATTCACATTCCATCTCATACTAATATGTATATATATATATATATATAACATTTCTATACTGCATATTTCATCATTTTTTAGAAAATACTCTTCAATATATATATCCTCATTTCAACGTTACTCAATAAAACATATCTTTATTTCATTCACATACTATCATATATCATAATTCACGTGTTTCAATATTTCTCAAAATACCATATCAGTAGTTCACACATTCTCATTTTCATAAAAATAATTTCTATTCATATATAAATTCCACATTTCATCATTTTCCATTAATATATTAGTAATTCCCATTTCGTTATTTTCTCAGAAACTACCCATCACTATATTTCACATTTTCAATATACGTCATATGCAACACAACTTTTGTCTAATACTCACAATATACTAATTTTTTAGGTAACTCATCATATTCTATTTTCATAAAATAATTCATTCAGTATTCCAAAATAACTACTATAATTTATTCCCCTTACATGGTTTCCAAAAACTACGCCAGCAGGGACCCCAAAATTATACTCGTGGGGCTCACCCAAACCCTATATTCTAGAAACCCTACTTACTCAATTCAACCCTAGAATGCCCAATATTTTAACATTTCCAAAACTACATTAATTACATAACAATTAATTTCTAAATAACCCCCTTATCCTAATTTTGGGCTTATGTCTCTGACGATCCCACGAGAAATTTGCTCCACTGGACTTATAGAGAATCATCCCTAGATTCTCATGGTGGTGTTCGAGCATCAGTTAGGCTTATGATTTAAGAAAAATTTAGGTAAAAGTAAGAATTTACCTTACCCAAGAGATATGCTTACGTCGCTCCTACAACAAATCCACTATGGTAGAAATGTCGGTGGCGGAGAATGGAGCCCGATGGTATTTTTCGATTTTTGATTGGCGCCCATTTGACCGAAGAAATTGAGGAGAGTGAGAGAAGAGACGAGAAGAGAGAGGAGACCCTTAGGGGGGGGGGCACAGCTTCTTTAGGGAATGTATTTTCTGGAAGGATCAAAAGATCCTTTAGGATCTTCACTTTTGCTTTTATATATATATATATATATATATATTAATATATTACTATGTTATATTACTTAATTCATAATTCTTATTATTATAATATTACTTGTTTAATTAATTTAATTTAATAATATTTAATTAATTAAATAATACTTTTTTTTAAAACCACTACATCCTCATGTAATAATTATTTTTGGGGCATTATATTCTTCCCTTCTTTTAAAAATTTCATCCTTGAAATTTGTTGAATACAATTCCAAGTAATATTCATCGTTAACTGACTCACTCGAAAAATGAGCAGCTCGAGAGCTATCCCAAGTATAGGAGTTCTATCGTGTAATACTAAGCCCAAGGGCTACATCGTCTCCTCAAGGAATGCATTTTAATCTCAGATTTGACGTTCCTCCAATCAAAAATAAAAATGCACTAAACTCGGTTCAGATTTGGGTTTTCAAGATTGTGGAAACTTAAATGAAAACACAAATTAAAGTCCTAAAACTAGTACGCACGGAATTAAACAACAATAATAAAACCCTAATCTACTTAAGGAAACACTAGAGCATACTAACTAAAAATGGAAACCTTAAACATGGAATTAAAAATACGCAACCACAATCACAATTTAAACACGAAACAAACAAAACTCTAAACCTAGCATGCAATGAAATTGAAAGCAAAAATGGAAACGCTAATCTACTCAAGGAAACATTGGGACACGCGTTAATTAAAAATGGCAACCTAGAACATGGAATTAAAAACATACAATGGAAACTAAATTAGACACACACTAGAAAAAAAAAACCAAACCTACTAATTATTTTTGGGGCATTATATTCTTCCCTTCTTTTAAAAATTTCATCCTTGAAATTTGTTGAATACAATTCCAAGTAATATTCATCGTTAACTGACTCACTCGAAAAATGAGCAGCTCGAGAGCTATCCCAAGTATAGGAGTTCTATCGTGTAATACTAAGCCCAAGGGCTACATCGTCTCCTCAGGGAATGCATTTTAATCTCAGATTTGACGTTCCTCCAATCAAAAATAAAAATGCACTAAACTCGGTTCAGATTTGGGTTTTCAAGATTGTGGAAACTTAAATGAAAATACAAATTAAAGTCCTAAAACTAGTACGCACGGAATTAAACAACAATAATAAAACCCTAATCTACTTAAGGAAACACTAGAGCATACTAACTAAAAATGGAAACCTTAAACATGGAATTAAAAATACGCAACCACAATCACAATTTAAACACGAAACAAACAAAACTCTAAACCTAGCATGCAATGAAATTGAGAGCAAAAATGGAAACGCTAATCTACTCAAGGAAACATTGGGACACGCGTTAATTAAAAATGGCAACCTAGAACATGGAATTAAAAACATACAATGGAAACTAAATTAGACACACACTAGAAAAAAAAACCAAACCTACTAAAAATCAAACCTTTAGCACAATTAAGAGATCAAATCAAGACTCACAATTTAAATGTAAACATGAACTCAACGGAAATTTAAAAGACATAAATAATAACGGAACACAATAAAAACACAACCTTTACTAATCATAGACCCTAACTAAATCGAATTTCTACAAAAAAAAATATCTGAATTTAATTAAGAATGCTAAATTAAAATAACTATCAATTAGATAAACAAAGAGATTAATTTAACAATAATGAAATACTCAACATTACTCAACTTAAACAAAAAGAAAGAAAACTCCAATAACATTAAAAAAAAACTAAAATTTCTTCAATATTCCAAGATTCAAAGAAAAGTAAATAAAAGAAAGAAGAAAGGAAAAGAGAGAGAGAGAAACAAATCCACGGAGCCGTGAAGTTGCTGCTGTGCTGGAGAAGTTGCTGCTGCGCTTTGGTGGTCCTGCTATGGAGTCGACTAGTGTTCTGCTGTGCTTGGGGACTGCTGAAGATGGTGGAGGAGGCTGGCCGTACTGCAAGAGGGCATAGGAGGCCAAGAGAAACAGAGGAAAGGGGGAGAGTGAGGGAGGAAAGACAAAGGGAAGGAAGAGAGACAAGGGGAGAGAAGCAGAATTGAAAAAAACAAAAAAAACAAACTAAAGAAGAAGAAGAATAAGAAGAGGAGAATGGGGAGCCATGGGGGCTGCCTATGTAGGAAGAGAAAGAGAAGGGTTAATTAGGATAGGGGGGAAAGCCCTAGACCCGAATAGGAAACCCGAATTGCTATATTTTTTCATTTTTTTCATTCTCTATTCATTGCAAATTCTGCTCTTCTGAAGCCCGTAGCTCACAAAACTCAAAACACGAAAGTTGTAGATAATCCTTTCCTCTTTCTCTATAAATTTGAATCGTCTCAATCGAAGCTTGGATGGAAAAGTTATATACAAAATACGAACAGGTGTCAGTTTTGATTCCCGGGAATTTTCCTGCGACAAAAAATTACCAAAACTTCATAAATAGTGCAATAAAGTTCAAGAATGATGATTTTGGCATTTTATTAAAATATTGGATAATTTTATATATTTAATTAAAAATATAAACCATAAAACTCGACTTAAACGTCCAATTACACAGTTTCAGTGCGTAATCATTAACCTAACAAGTTTTGAGTTAATCTTTTAAACAACTCAATTAGAACTGATAATTAACAAAAATTGATGGGTACATCATGGTATAATGCACCTTACTTCAAAACTAACACTCAACAACTTCAATTTTCATCTCCAATCTTCCAACATAACCTTAGAAGAATGAATAGTTAACTATCCTTCGATTATGACATGACCCAAAGATTTTATATTAGTTGTCTAGAACCCACATTTCTTGTTTAGCATATAACTGATGCTCTCATAATGTTTGTAAAATTAACCACAAATGTTTTTCATGCTCTTCTTGAGTCTTTAAATACCCCAAAATTCATCCATAAAAAAATTATAATAAATTAATCCAAGTATGGTTGAATTACTTGATTCATCATATCCATAAAAATGTAAGGTGCACTAGTAACCCCAATTGGTAACACATGAAACTTATAGTGATCTTACCATGTACTCAATTATATTATGTCTTTGGGATGTGTAATTCCAAAATCTTAGTTAGTGATAATTTAATTGCAAATCACTTTTCAAAAATTTTGGGATTTTACCAATTAATCGAATAATCCACCAATCCCTAGAAGTCGATACCAATTCTTAATGTAACATGATTCAACTTCCAATGATTAATGCATAACCTCAAGATCCCATTATGTTTCTTAATGAATAGCATGAGTGCAACCTATGATGATATACTAGGTTGAAAAAATTTCTTATCGAGAAAATCTTCTAGTTGCAACTTAGGTTGCCTTGGTCCAATTAATGTCATTCTATATGAAGCAGTTGACATAGGCTCCGTCACTAGCACCAAATCAATATTAAATTTAATCTCTTCTTGGAGGTAGCCCTAATAAATCATTTGGGAAGAATATCTAAAAATTTATCACTTATGGGTAAAAAAGTTTGGGATTCGTTAACTCGTATATTTCTTTCATTGCTACTACAAACCCTAGACATGTGTCCAAATTCTATCATTTCCCAAGCACTCAAGATGTCAAATATGAGAGCTTGTTAATTGGAAAGAAAACCCTCACTCCATTTGGATCTCTAAGTACTATTTTCTTTTAAAAACAAACAACTAGGTGAATGATCAATAGATAACCACCAATGGTTAGCCTAATTTTTAAATAGAAAACTTGCAATAGTGACTCATACTCATCAAGAACCATACTTGCTGGGACATCTCAGACCAGGATATGTAATCATTTACTCATTAGATCAATTGTATAAAAGGCACTTCAAAACTCTCACCATAACTTTGTAATTCATTTGAGTAAAAATTATATGAACTTCGAAACATTCCCTGGAATTCTAATCACCTAATTCCTTTTCAATGCCAAACTAATGCACTAGTTTACACTTTTAAATCAAAGTAAGGTATCATTTTCCTACCAAATTGGTTCCTAGGTTTTTTTTTTCTTGCTCCAAACAGTTTTTAAGACTCAACTTATAACCTATGGTGGCACACATTGAATACCAAAACACAATTGAAAAATATCCTCAATGAAAAACATGGACTGTAATTATGGCAAGTCTAAGTCCTGCTATATTGACTCAAGCCAACCCTGATCTTGCTCCAGTGGTTGGACAAATATGCAATAAACATATGTCTCGATTTTTTGGTATAAAATACAATACATATGGAGTTAGTTGTGATGAGTAATTAGACATTGTCTGGAGGCATAAATCTTGTGTAAAATGGACTAGGAAGAAAAGGGTGACATTTATTTGTACTAGAGAGTTGCTAATGGTAGAAGAATCAGATTCTGAAGATAACTTCAAAAGCAACAATCAACTGCAGATAACCACAAAAGATTTCACATGAAGTTGTATACAAACTAAATCCCAACCGAGCTGATGCCTAAGCGGTTAAATTGGTGTCCCATTGATAAGTAGGATTCGCATAGATAGAGCAAAAAAGTAAAACTCTAGGTCCTAGCATGCATCGTTTTTCTTATGGATAGCATATTATTAAAGATCTGAGTATCATTGTGATTTTTCTTCTAGGTAAGTTGATTAAGATGATTTAGTTAGGTGTTATTTGATTCATAGAATCCTTTGGAAGACTTGGCAACGTGATGCTCATGACATCTTGTTCCCATGGTTGGTTTTAGGTTATGATGATGACCCCATTTCCCAGGAAATAAAGAATTTCCACAGAACGTAGGAGTCCAATTGTTACCCACTTAGTATCTTACATTCTTATGAGCATCCTAATTTTAGGATTACACTGTCCCCACTATTTTGGCTGACTTATGGAATCATTGAAATATGTAATCGATGTATATTCTCATCGATTCATCTTCCTTCCTCAAACAACATTGGCGCTCCTTAGTGGTGACACGTTGATATTGATAAACCCCTTATCCATTAATTCCTACAACTGTTCTTTCATCTCTTTAAATTCTTCCAATGCCATTCTATACGGTTCTTTTAAATTCAGCACTATCCCCGAAATTAGATCAATAACAAATTCTACCTCACGATCAAGAGGTAGTCCCAACAAACCTTCAGGAAATACATCAAGAAAACCCATTACTACAAGGATATCCTCAATCCTCAACTCCCCTTTTGATACTTCCTTCACACAGGATACAAATCGCTGACAACCCTTCAGCAACAACCTCCTCACCTGAATGGCGGATAACAACTGTGGTGTGGTGTGCACACATGACCCCAGAAACCTATACTGCTCTCCTCTTGGAGGTTTGAATACTACCTCTTTCTAATAATAGTCAATACTGGCATAATTGATAGCTAGCCAGTCCATTGCCAAGATTAGAATAAGCTAGTGCCTATAGAGAACTACAAGACCAGTGGACAATATCCTCCCCTAAATATCCACTAGACAATCCTTAAACACCTTTCTACATTTTACCATTGTTCCTATTGGTGTGGCTACAAATAATTTGGTGTCTAGCAATTAAGTTTCCATCTTACACAGTCTGATATATTCCCTAGAAATACACAAACATATTGCTTCTAAATCACATTAAACAATAACTTTATCTAAAATTATAACTTTACTATTTGTCACCATGGCACCAACAGTCTCTGCCTCTTATGGTATAAGCATATACACCCCCGCTTACGCGACATTGCTCTACTAGCAACCTCGGGGTGCTTGATGACCTCCTCGGTATGGTTTAAGAGCAGGCACAACAACTGGCGGTGCATGGCAATATCTCGCCATGTGGCTTGGCTGGTGGCATCGGTAGCACATCACCTCCCTAACTCGACACCCTCCTGGGTGTCGCTTGTAGCATATGGAATAGAGAGGGGGCATTGGCCTGCCCTATACTCCTCGATCTCCCATTCCCTATCTTTGGCCTACACTGCCACCATGTCTTCTCCAAGTCCCCTAACTGATACTTGCCTGAAATTCAAGAAGCATAGATCTCTTCCTTTGGTTCAGATTTATAAACTCCTTTGCCTTGGCATCTCTGGTAGACGAGTGAATGTATTGATCATAGAAAATTTCCTTAAAATAGTTCCATGTCAGGGTTACTGGTTTTGGCCTTTGTTCTTCAAGTAGCTTTATCGACATCCACCAACGCTTGGCCTCTCCAATCATTTTCAAAACTGCATATAGAACTTTCTGCTCATTTGTGCAATGGAAAGTTACTAATATATCTTCCATATCTTGGATCTATTCCTTCCCAATGATTTGATCGGCTCTCCCCATAAAATTTGAGAAATTCATGTGGATAAATTGCTCGACAGCGTAGCTTGGGTCAACTAAATGGCAGTTCTATCCCCCATAGTTCCTCACAATCCCTTCCTTGACCTACTGACCTGCACTACACAACACCTATTCAAGGTCGCTACCACCTATCCTAGAAGCCCCCTCATCGCCACTACTTTCAGTATTTACATTATTATTCCTGGGGTCTATCCTGAAAAAGGAACAACTAGTCTCACAACTCAATTACTATCACACAACCAATACACTTATCACACTATAACTTATGAAACATTCTTCTATTACCATTGATCATAACATCCTCAATCCCCATTTAAGATTCAGTCCTACCACTCAGAAACAAGAACCGGCGATAGTATCCATGGTTTTCCTGAAGTCATCACCTTAGGAAAATCACAGAATTTCCTGCCTCCAGGCTACAAGATAGAACCCTAAATTCCCAATCTCTTTCTCTAACAACAACTGACTTATATCTCAATCTACCCATGTAGTGACCCGGAGGAATTATAATATTTAAATAATAAAGAGGGCGAAAAAGGAAATTAAAAAGGGGGCATTGCAGGTCTTCATCGATGACGCGACATATTGGGCTCATCGACGAGGTTGCCCTTCATCAATGAGAAAATACCAAGAGGGGGTTTTGGGTGATTCTGAATTTCGTCGACGAGGAGAGAGTTTGTCGATGATTTTTATTCATGACCTTGCTGACAAGATGACGTGGCTCGTCGATGAGGGCCAGTGTATAAATAGTGTTAAACTCCATTTTTCAGCTAAATTTCTTGCGTAAAACCTTTCTCTCTCTCCCATTTCGGTTTCCATCCCTTCTCTTTTAATTTCTGGGTCCGTTCTTCACTGGATCGACAATTCGAAGCCATCACGACAATCCTGAGGAAGTTCTCTGCATATCTGCTAGAGTGCATTTTCGGTGGGTTGAGTTTGGAAATTCATCCCAAGTTTCGGGTAAAACTTTCTACTCACTATTTGACTTCTTGACAATTATAGAAAGCGTAGTATGCATAGAAATATAGAAGTTTAGTTTTGGAAAATATCATTTTTAGGGTGTTGAATAGGGAATCCTACGGGTGTAGGACTATTTATCTTAGAGGCTTTTCAAGAATCAGGTAAGGGGATAAACTAAGCTGGTTGTTTTATGAAAATTATAAGTAGAATTGTATAGCATTTGATTTCAGGAAAATATACGTATATAAAATATATATATATATATATATATATATGAATATTATGTTGGGAAATACTACTAAAAATGATGATATGTTCTGGATATTTATATATAATGCCCATTTTGTGTGGCATGAGTAGATTTTATGATAAATTACCATTTTATTGGAACATGATAATATTATGGATTTTTATAATGGAAAACCGGCGTATGGGCCGAGAGTTTTATATGTTTTACCGGTGTACGAGGCGAGCTATGTGTATGATTTGCCGGCGTATAGGCTGAGCTATGGATATGTTTTGTCGGCGTATGGGCTGAGTTATGATAAAATATGAAATGCCAGTGCACGGACCAATGATTTTTCATGATGTATATATATATATATGCAAAATGATGTGATGATATTAACCTGGAAAACATTAGTATGAAATATCCATGTATCACAGTTTCATTATATGTTATATGTTATTAGAACCTGGTTGGCTTGGTTTAGGCTAGCACTTGCACGGTACTGCTGCTATGTGTTCGTGATCATCACGATATTGTGTTAATGCTGTTGTATGGAGTAATGTAAGGATGGATAGGCGATGTGGTTTTAAGAAGTGTGAGCGCCCCTGGTATACGGACCAAGTCTGGCAGACCCATCGGACTTATAGACTGTACTTTTAACTTGGCAGTGGTCGGCCAACCATTGTCAGGTCCTGCTTTTGAGCCACACAACCCAGTCATGTGGGGGTAATACATGACAATAGCCAGCTAACCTACCAAATTTGTTTTTATTTATTTATTTATTTTATTATTATTATTATTATTATTATTATTATTATTATTATTATTATTATTATATGAGATGCATTATGCTATGAAAATGCAGTATGTTCTGCTATCCTTATACCCACGGGTTTAGGTTAATTATGATTTGCTGAGCTTTTCATGTTAGTTTTACTATATTATGAAAACACAAATGTGGTAATTAAGTAGGTCTTTACAGTTTGGTATCAGAGCCTAGGTTTCTAGGTTATGTAGACTTTAGAATACAGTGGAAAGGATGTCAGAGTATAGGAAAATGATTTAAGGTTTTGTTCTACAGTCTAGGGGCAGGACTTCCGTGGTGGTTTCTATGTTTTTCCAAGGGTGACGATCTCAGGAAAATCATATTAAACTATTGTCGGGTTATGTTCTTAGAATGTAGGACTGGGGTTAGAAATAAGTTGAGAGTGTTAAGATAAAAGGCTAAGTTAAGTGGGTAGATTGCAAGGATAGGATTTCTAAGTTATGTTTGTTGTTTTTCAAGATGGATACAGGAGGAGGTAGTGCCCGTACGAGTGGCAGTGATGGGGTAGGGCCCTCGAGTGCAGGCAAGATAGACTCTGACGCAGTATTACGTAGCGTGGCTCAGCAGGTTATGGCTGAGATAACTAGGAGCTTCAGGGAGCAGAGTGGTCCATCTGCAGACCATAGGTGCACTATAGAAAAGTTTGCTAAGATAAATCCTCTAACATTTTCAGGAGGAGTCAATCCTGTAGCCGTTGAGAACTGGATTCAAGAGACCGAGAAAGTCTTGGCCGTGTTACAGTGTATTGAAGAATAGAGGGTCCTCTTCGCCACCTATAAACTGATGGGGGAGGCCGAGAGGTGGTGGACTATTATGAGACTTCTAGAGCAGCAGAGGACTACACCGATAGTCATGACTTGGGATTGATTTAAAGAGTTGTTCTTTGATAGATATTTTCCAGCTACTATTAGGGATGCTAAAATGGAGGAGTTCCTAAGACTGAAGCAGGGATAGTTATCAGTCCAGCAGTATGCGGCGCATTTTATTGAGCTCTCTCGGTTTGCTCCATATATTGTACCTGATGAGGTGAAAAAGGTGAGATATTTTGAGAGAGGTTTGAGGTGAAGCATATTCAAGCAGATGGTAGTACTGCGGATCCAGAATTCTGCTGAGTTAGTCGACAAAGTAGCCCTGGTGGAGGTTGGTGAGGTCTGGATGCAGAGGAGCAGGGATAGAAGAAAAATCTGCATCTATGGGCTACCAGCAGGGTCTTAGATAGAATCAGTGGAGGAAAGGAAACCATGGTAAAGGACAAAGGCAGGAAACTGGAGGTTGTGAGGTACAAGTAGTGTAGGGTCCTCCTGTCTGCCAGACTTGAGGGAGGAGACACTAAGGAGAGTCTCAAGTAGGTGGAGTTGTCTGCTACCAATGCGGTAGGTAGGGTTATATGGTGTGAAATTGCCCTACACCACCAGATGCAGCTCCTCCTCCCAGACCATACAGGGGAGGTTATCAGGCTCCATAGGGGGGCCAGCAGGGTGATATGGCTCCAGCCAGAGCATTCGGTTTGACGCCGAATAATGCTGAGATAGCCGATGACGTGGTGACAGGTATGGTTAGTATGCTTTCTTTTAAAGTTATTGCATTATTTGATTCAGTAGCTACACACTCGTTTGTGTCTTTGGAGTGCATTAGACTTTGTGGGGGCAGCAACACAGTTGTTAGACATTAAGTTGTTAGTATCTACATCGATTGGGTCAGCAGTGAGATGTAGTAATGTGCTCCGGGATTGTTTAGTTGATTTTCAAAGGAAAATCTTATCTGTCAATTTAATAGTGCTGGATATGCACGAGTTCGATGTGATCTTTGGCATGGATTGGTTAGCAGCAAATTTTGCCAGCATAGAGTGCCATTCACGAGAAGTGATATTCATACCTCCGAGAAGAGTAGAATTCAAATTCATAAGGTCGCGAGTGCAATCCCTGCCTCAGCTAGTTTCAGCTATTGAGGCCAGAAGACTATTGTTGAGTGGTTGTCAGGGGTTTGTGGCAGTTGTGAAAGAAATGTCATGGAATGAATCAAAACTCGCTAGTGTGTCAGTAGTAAAGGAGTTTATGGATGTTTTTCCAGATGAGTTACTAGGCTTACCACCATATCGTGAGGTTGATTTTCCTATTGATTTGCTTCCAGGTACAATGCCGATTTCTAAAGTACCTTACCGAATAGCGCCAGTAGATTTGGTAGAATTGAAGAATTAGCTACAGGAATGCTTGATAAGGCCTTTATACGGCCTAGTGTATCTCTATGGGGAGCTCTAGTTCTATTTTTGAGGAATAAAGACGGGACTATAAGGATGTGTATCGACTATAGGGAGATTAATAAAGTGACAATCAAGAACAAGTATCCTCTACCCCGTATAGATGATTTGTTTGACTAGCTCTAGGGTACATGGGTGTATTCAAAGATTGACCTCATATCAGGCTATCATCAGGTGAAAGTGAAAGTAGAAGATGTCTTAAAGATGGCCTTCAATAACATGTATGGGAATTACGAGTTCCTTATTATGCCATTTGGTCTGACGAATGCTCCTGCTATATTTATGGATTTGATGAATAGATTTTTCATCCATATTTAGATCAGTTTGTTGTTGTTTTTATTGATGATATACTGGTCTATTCAAGGAGTTATGAGGAGCATAAGACACTTAAGGCAGGTTCTAAAGACTCTTAAAGAAAAGAAGTTGTATGTTAAATTCAGTAAATGTCTAGCTTGAGAAGTTCATGTTTTTGGGGCATGTTATAGCTGGAGATGGTATTTCTATGGATCCCAGTAAGATTGAGGTGGTAGTGAATTGGGCTAGATCGAGGAATGTCCAGGAGATCAGGAGTTTCTTATGGCTAGCTAGGTATTACCATCGTTTTGTTAAGGGATTCTCAGCATTATCAGGACCTCTGACATGACTGACTAGGAAGAATGTCAGATTTGAGTGGGATGACAACTGTGAGCAGAGTTTTTAGGAAGTGAAGTAAAGGCTACTCACAGCACCAGTGTTGATCATCCCATCAGGGTTTGAAGGTTATGTCATTTACCACGATGCATCCTTGAAAGGACTTGGTTGTGTGTTGATGCAACATGCCAGGGTGGTGGCATATGGTTCCAGATAGTTGAACGAATATGAAAAGAACTACCCTACTTATGATCTTGAATTGGCTACAGTAGTACACGCATTGAAGATTTGGAGGCATTACCTGTATAGCGAGCGATGTGAGATCTTTTCCGACCACAAGAGTTTGAAGTAGTTTTTCACACAGATGGCATTGAATATGAGGCGAGAAGGTGGTTGGAGCTAACTAAGGATTTTGATTGTACCATTAGCTATCACCTAGGAAAAGCAGACGTGGTAGTTGATGCATTGAGTAGGAAATCTAGGGAATCAGTGTTAGCGGGTATGGAAATCTAGTATCCAATCATGATAGATCTAGAGAGACTCGACGTCGAATTAGTTGAGAGTGATTCTCATATATTCATTTCCTGTTTAGTAGTGCAACCTACTCTGAAGGAAAGAATTAGAGCTACTTAGAAAGAAAACCCAGAATTAGGAGAGGTGATGGACAGAGTGCAGAGTGCTCAAAGGGATGAATTTAGTATTGCAGATGAAAGAACTTTGTGGTTTTGTTCCAGATTATGTGTTCCTACTGATACTGAGATCAAGAAGATTATTTTAGAGGAGGCTCACAGATGTTTATACACATTTCATCTAGGTAGTATGAAAATGTATAGGGATCTGCGAGAGTCGTACTGGTAGAGTTGTATGAAGAAAGACATTAATGAATATGTAGCCCAGTGTTTGACATGCTAGTAAGTAAAAGCTAAGCACCAGAGGCCAGCAGAGCAGTTATAGCCATTATTTATCCCAAAATGGAAGTGGGATCATATATCTATGGATTTTGTGTCAGGACTACCAATGGCGTTGCACGACAAGAATGTCATCTGGGTGATTGTTGACTGTTTGACTAAGACCGCCCATTTCTTACCTATTAAGATCAGTTACTCCCTCAATCATTTGGTAGAGATATATATCTAGAAGATAGTTTGTTCTTACGGGGTTCCTATATCTATTGTGTCGGATCAAGACCCGTGTTCCACGTTATGTTTTTGGAAGAGTTTGCAGAAAGCACTAAGGTCTCAAATGTCTTTTAGCATGACATTCCATCCTCAGTTGGATGGACATATTGAGAGGAAGAAACAGATATTAAAGGATATGCTTTGAACCTGTGCGTTAGATTTTGGGGGTAGTTGGACTCAGTTTATGCCACTGGTAGAATTCGCATATAATAATAGTTATCAGACTAGCATTGGAATGGCACCGTTTGAAGCATTGTATGGTAGGAGATGTCATTCTCCTTTACTCTGGGATGAGATGGGTGAGTGGCTGTTGTGGGGCCATATATGGTACAGCAAGCATGTGATAAGGTTCGACTCATGAGAGATAAAATCAGTGCAGCTCAGAGCCGACAGAAGAGTCATGCTGATAATTGCCGCAGGAATCTGGAATTTGAAGTTGGCGATCATGTATTTTTGAAGATAGCTCCATTGAAAGGAGTTATGAGATTCAGAGGAAAGGTAAACTTAGCCCTAAGTTTATCGGTCCATTTGAGATTCTAGATAAAGTGGGGCTGGTTGCCTACAGGTTAGCTTTGCCACTTGTATTATCTAGGATGCACGACGTATTCCATGTTTCCATGTTAAGGAAGTACGTCCTAGACCCTTCTCATATTATCAGCTATGGCAAATTAGAGCTCAGTGATTCACTGGTGTATAAGGAGGTACCAGTACAGATTCTGGATAGGAAAGTATAGGATTTACGTAACAAAAAGATTCCTCTGGTAAAAGTTTTGTGGTGGAATCATGCAGTGGAAAAGGCTTCTTAGGAATCCGAGGAGCAGATAAAGCAAAAGTATCCGCAATTATTTAAGAAGCTTAAGTAGTTAAGTAATATTTCTTTTGCAGGTACATGTAATAGTTAGTAAGTAGCATTTTATTTTTGGGGGGAACTTTCTTTTGTGTATGTAATCTCCCAGAACTTGAAATGTAACCACGGTATTCCTCCGCCATAAGTGAGGGTAAGTAATAAAATAAGTAGACCATTTTGTTTTAAGGGATGATGAACTACGTGAATAACAAAGTTTGAAGATGAAATTTTATAAGGAGGGGAGAATATAGTGACCCAGAGAAACTATAATATTTAAATAATAAAGAGGGAGGAAAAGGAAATTAAAGAGGGGGCACTGCAGGTCTTCGTCGATGAATGCTTCGCGTTCGTCGATGACACAACATATTAGGCTCATCGATGAAGGTGCTCTTCGTCGATGAGAAAATACTAAGAGGGGATTCTGAATTTCATCAATGAGGAGAGTTTGTTGATGATTTGTTTTCATGACCTCATCAACGAGGTGGGCTCGTTGATGAGGGCCAGTGTATAAATAGTGTTAAACTCCATTTTTCAGCTGAATTTCTTGCGTAAAACCTTTCTCTCTCTCCCAGATTGGCTTCCATCACTTCTCTCTTAATTTCTGGTTTTGTTCTTCACTGGATCGATGATCCAAAGCTACCACGACACTCCGGAGGAAGTTTTTTGTATATCTACTAGAGTGCATTGTCGGTGGGTCGAGTTTGGAAATTCATACCAAATTTAGGGTAAGGCTTTCTACTCAATATTTGACTTTTTGACAGTTGAAGAAAGCGTAGTACGCGTAGAAATACTGAAGTTTAGTTCTGGAAAATATCATTTTCAAGGTGTTGAATGGGGAATCCTAGGGGTGTAGGACTGTTCATCTTAGGGCTTTTCAAGAATCAGGTAAGGGGATAAACTAAGCTAGTTGTTTTATGAAAATTATAAGTAAAATTGTATAACATTTGATTTCAGGAAAATATATGTTTATAAATATATTTATATATATATGAATATTATGTTGGGAAATACTGCTGAAAATGATGATATGTTCTAGATATTTATATATAATACCCATTTTGTGTGGCATGAGTGATTTTATGATAAATTATCATTTTCTGGGAACATGATAATATTATGGATTTTTATAATGGAAAACTGGGGTATGGGCCGAGGGTTTTATATGTTTTTCCGGCTTACGGACCGAGTTATGTGTATGATTTTCCGACGTATAGGCTGAGCTATGAATATGTTTTGTTGGTGTACGGACCTAGCTATGGATATGTTTTGCTGGTGTACGGGCCAAGCTACAGATATGTTTTTCTAGCGTGCGGGCCGAGTTATGGTAAAATATGAAATGTCGGTGCATGAGCTGATGATTTTTCATGATGTATATATATATATATATATATATATATATATATATATATATATATGCAAAATGATGTGATGATATTAAATTGGCAAACATTAGTATAAAATATCCATGTATCACAGTTTCATTATATGCTATATGTTATCAAAACCTGGTTGGCTTGGTTTAGGCTAGCACTTGCACGGTACCGCTACTATGTGTTCGTGATCATCACGATATTGTGTTAACGCTGCTGTAAGGTGTAGCGTGAGGATGGATAGTCGATGTGGTTTTAAGAAGTGTGAGCGCCCCTGGTGTATAGACCAAGTCTGGCAGACCCATCAGACTTTAGACTGTACTTCTGACTTGATAGTGGTCGGCCAACCATTGTCAGGTCCCGCCTTTGGGCAACACAACCCAATCATGTGGGGGTAATACATGACAACAGTCAGCTAACCTACTAGGATTGTTTTCATATTATTATTATTATATGAGATGATTTATGCTATGAAAATCCAGTATGTTCTACCATTTTATAATTATACATGTTTTTCCTAGAAATGATACAAACATATTTACTTGATATGTTTATGTATGCTTCTATGTATAACACAAATAAACTCATGTTGCCACACACTCGTATTAGTTTATTTCCCTTACTGAGAGGTGTCTCACCCCTAATTACATGATTATTTCAGGAGCCCCTAATAGGAGAGCAGATAAAGCTCCACTGAGGCAGTTACAGTTGGTTTACCCTTTCTAAAGGGTAAATGTTTTGGAGGGTCAGATGGATTTTGTGAAAAGTGACCCTAGGTTTCTTTTGGGTAGTGTACTATGTATATATAAATACAATGGATGTAGTAACTATGGTATTGTAATGAGTAATGATGGGTATATGATATTTTATGATTTTAAGTTTCCTGCAGCTTAGGCTTCCGTACGATATTTCTGATGTATCCCTATACCCATGGGTTCAGGTTGATTATGATCTGCTGAGCTTGTCATGTTGGTTTTATTATATTATGAAAAAAAATATGGTAATTAAGCAGGCCGTTACAACCCATCTCCTATTCTCCTTACAATCCATCCCTATACTCTAGTATTGTATTTTGCTGTTTGCAAAAGCCTGCAGAACCTAGCAACCTAAGCTCTTATATACCAAACTGTGATGCCCCGATTTTCATACCATTTTTTTTAAATAAATAAAACATATTAATTATCACATATCAGACACATCAACAACTCTGATACCATTCACATGACTTGACCCACATCGGGTATCAAGTAAATCGACATTTTATTAATATTAACCTAACAGCGGAAGACATAATATACATACCATCCAGAATACAATTACCCAAAGTATTAAATCCTCCATATCTACATATATGTTTAACACATTCCCCAAAAACAAAACATCCTAGGGAAACACACATCCTTGGTACAAAGCACTCACTCTATATATCAGGGTACCAGCTCCCCACTCTCATGGAGTTCTATCATCTGCTCTGTCACGGCTTCTTGAAATATTTAGATATTTGAGTGAGATGCATCTCAGTAAGACGAAATAAATTATTTACAGTGTGTGGCAATATGAGTTTCATCATATCATAATATACACTTTTAAATTATCATATTATCTGAGAAAATAACTGATATATGCTCATAATCATATATATATATAACACAAGCTTTCATAAGCTTTTAATTCCATTTTCAAAATCATTCACATGCAACCCTTGTTTACCAGCGAAGTTCCCAAGAATAGGGAAGATTACCCGCCCATACAAGTAGCTTCCCTCTGCCTTAATACGTTATGCAACCAGGTATGGCTACATATGATACCTATGAGGGCACTCACTTTACTTAGTAAGCTCTCAGGCAGAGAGTTTTATTTCTCTTAATTATTTAGGTTATTAAACTCACACTCTTTCACTTCACTATACAGCACATGAGTATCCTTGGTATTCAGTACCAACATTACGTCTGTAACTCATGGCTACCCTGAGGATCTCTTTTCCACGTCATGCTTCCCCCTATGAATAGGGTTGGCGTGTCACGCTTCGAACCCACAGATGGGTCTCAGGTGTGATTATAGTAACCTAACATGTCTCTGTATCAATTAAAATATACATGATACAATACAATAAAAGGGTCCGATCCCGTGGGGTATACTGATGCCCTATACACGTACACATATACATCCATACTCATCCAACACGCAGCGGAAAATGTTTCATCTATCCATATAACATACCATACCAGAGTCTATACAACACTAGGATATACAAACCCATAATTAAAAAACATACCTCTGGTGTCTACAAAAACCTTCTCGACAACCCGGTTACAAAAATTGGTACCTAAACAGGCACTAATAGCAGCCACCGACACCCCCGCTTCCAAATGCTAGGATGCTAATTATGGCTACCTGATCGACCTAAAAACATTGTACGTACATTCAGGGTGAGACACCTCTCGGTAAGGAAGAAAGCAGGTTATATCAATGTGTGGCATACCAGTGTTATTTTACGCAAAACATAACACTATACAATACGATACAGTTCGAAAACATTTCCATACAGTTCCAGTATTTTAACAATTTCATTCCAGTACATACGATACCCAAAACATATAGTCAGTGTCGTCACACTAATACGCAACTACGCTATGAAACCCGAAGCTTCACATTGATTACATTGCCAATACGATGTAGCTCACACTAGTATGCAACTACTCCATGAACCCGAAACTTCACAGTGATTACATTGCCAATACGCAACTACTCCATGAAACCCAAAACTTCATAGGGATTACATTGCCAATATAGTGTAGCTCACACCCCTCGGTGACCAGCCAAGACACAAGTGATATTTCACACCCTCATATATAAAGCTGGACACTCCCGACCATGGTTTTGACACCAGTACATGGCACATCGTACAATAATTAGCCGCTGTATAACTGTTTCGGCGTACGGTAATTAGCCGCCGCTAGCCCATTTCACAAAACCTAGAATCATTTTGGAGCTCACACTCCTATATATATTAGCGTTCGGTAATTAGCCGCCACATAGCTATTTTACAAAATATCTGGAACAATTACATACAACCATACATACCACACTTATTTGGTTTACGACAAATCATATTATTTTCCAATTCAAGTATATAGTTTATACAAATATAGATAATAGTCATCTCAATAATAGAGTTTAAATAAAACAAATGGTTTTCCAAATAAGGTAGAAATGATACCCGAAATCCCCAAATTTTCCTGAAAACTGTACCCCCAAAATTTCGTATTTTACCCGATAGATTTCCCCAAATAAGTTACCAAAACACACATACAATCGTAGCCTACGAGCTTACCGATCCTGATTTCGAAAAGTAACTGATATAAACTGAATCCCCTTACCTTAACCCGAATTCCAACTACGAACTCTACGGTCCCCAAAAAACAAACATAGTACAATACATGCTTACAACTCGTACTATTACACATATTTTGAATCGAAAAGGAAAACCAAGCCTTACCTCGATTTTGGGCTAAAATCTGAAACTGCCCGAAATGAGATTCTGATCCACTAGAAACGTAGAGAATCCTTCCCTAATCCTCGCAGTAACGTCAAATTTATGAATTCGGTGATGAACAGCGAAGAAATCGAGAGAGAGAGAGAGAGAGAGAGAGAGAGAGAGAGAGAGAGAGAGAGAGAGAAGATATTTAGCTAATTTAGCTTGGAAGCAACCCAATTGGATATTTATAGCCCTTTGAATTGGGTGGATTTGTCGACGAATTGGTGTCCTTGTCAATGAGTCCACCATTACCTTTGTCGACGAGTCCGCCATTACCTTTGTCGATGAGACGGTGGCCTCGTCGACGAGCCCGAGATTCCAGATTTTCCAAAATTCCTTGGGATCTCCTTGTAGACGAGACACTGAATTTCGTCGCCGAGAATAAAAGAAACTTCGTCAACGAACTCTGACTTCATCGATGAAGCTTGCCCAAATTACCACTTTACCCTTATTTTGTATAATAAACCCATATATCATGGTTCGGGTTCTTACAACCTCCCCTCCTTACAAAAATTTGGTCATCGAAATTTGCAATCTCTTATTACAAACACATTCATACTACCAAATACATATGCACTCTAAAATGAACTGGCTGCCATTTATACGTAGCCGTGTCATAATACATACACTAAGAAGAACCGACGGCCATTTATACGCAGCCCCGTTACGATACATACATACTCTAAGAAGGACTGGAGGCCATTTATATGCAACCCTATTACGATGCATACATATATACATTCCCTCACTTATGGCAAAGGAATATCGTCGTTACATACATACACGGCCTCGGGAGCTCACAATACTACAAGACTCTCCCAGAGACTAACTACACAATACTACTATGATAACAGAGTACTACATACATACATACCTATACCGACTCTGCTATCAAGACTACTACTTGGAACAACTGCAGATACTTCTGATGTATTTCTGCCTCCAATTCCCAAGAAGCTTCTTCAACCGCATGATTCCTCCACAATACCTTTACTAACGGTATTTTCTTGGTACGCAACTTCTGAACTTTTTGGTCCAGAATCTTAATTGGTACTTCCTCATATGCCAAAGCATCCCCAAGTTCCAAAGATTCATAACTAATACCATGCGAAGGATCCGACACGTACCTCTTCAACATGGATACGTGAAATACATCATGGATCCTTGAGAGTGTAGGGGGAAGTACAATTCGGTAGGCTACTGGAACCACTCATTCGAGAATATCAAACGGTCTGATGTACCTTGGGCTTAACTTGCCCTTCTTCTTGAATCTCATCACTCCCTTCATCGGAGCGATTCTAAGGAATACCTTACCCCCCACCTCGACTTCCAACTCACGGTGGTGAACATCTACATAACTCTTCTACCGACTCTGAGTCGATCTAATCCTCTCCTGGATCAAACCCACCTTCTCAGACGCCTGCTGCACGAGTTCAGGTCCTAAAACCTAACGTTTACCGACCTCATCCCAATACAAAGGAGATCGACACCTTCGACCATAGAGAGCCTTGAACGATGCCATCCCGATATTAGCCTGGAAGCTATTGTTATAGGCAAACTCCACCAATGGTAGAAGCTAAATCCAACTACCATCGAAGTCTTATACACAAGCCCGTAACATATCCTCCAAGATCTGTATCATCCTTTTCGACTGTCCATCAGTCTGGAGGTGGAACGCTGTACTCAAAGTAAGCTTCATCCCCAGTGCTTCTTGCAAGCTCTTCCAAAATCGAGAAGTAAATCTTGGGTCTCGATCTGAAATAATGGACACCAGTACTCTGTGCATTCTCACTATCTTATGCACATACAGGTCCACTAGCCTACTTAAAGGGTAGCTAACCTTCATCGATACAAAGTGAGCAGATTTCATCAATCTATCCACAATTACCCAAATAGCATTCTACCCATGAAGCGTTGGCAGCAATCCAGTAACAAAGTCCATGGAAATGTGTTCCCATTTCCACATGAGAATAGGCAAAGGCTGCAACGGCCCTGCCAGCCTCTGATGTTCAGCTTTCACCCGCTGACACGTCAGACACTGCTCCACAAACCGAGCAATCTCCCTCTTCATACCACTCCACTAGAAGGACTCACGCAAATCCTGATACATCTTCATACTACCCAGATATACCGTATACAAAGAACGATGCGCTTCCTCCAGAATCGTCCTTCTGATCTCATTGTCATTTGGAACACACAACCTAGTCCCAAACCTCAACACACCTCTGTCAAAGATGTTAAAATCCGCAGCCAACCGTTGTTACACTTTCTCCACAATCCCATCTAACTCCGCATCACTAGCCTGTGCGGCTATAACATGCTCAAACAAGGTCGGCTGGATCACCAAGATAGCAATGAAAGCCTGATGATCACCAGACACCAACTCAACACCAAGGCTTTCCAGATCCCACCAAATATGATGCTGAGCTACAACTGCAGGTACTGCTCCATGCTCTGACCTCCGACTCAACGCATCTGCTACCATATTAGCCTTCCCTGGGTGATAACTGATCGTGCAATCATAGTCCTTAATCAACTCTAGTCACTACCTCTACCTCATATTCAGCTCCTTCAGCGTGAAAAAGTACCTGAGGCTTTTTTGGCCCGTGAAAATATCACACTGAACATCGTATAGGTAGTGGCGCCAGATCTTCAAGACATAAACAACAACGGCTAACTCTAGATCATGCGTAGGGTAATTCTTCTCATACTCCTTAAGTTGCCAAGAAGCATAAGCTACCATCTTACCATATTGCATAAGCACACATCCCAAACCGTTCAGGGACGCATCGTTATAGATCACAAATCCCCCATCCCCTGAAGGAATGGTCAATACTGGAACAGTAACCAGCCGATGCTTCAACTTGAGAAAACACTGTTTGCAATCACTAGTCCAGTCAAACTTCACTCCCTTCCTGGTCAATCATGTCAGAGGTCTGGAAAATTTAGAGAAACCCTCTACAAATCGATGACAATAACCTAGTCCTAGAAAACTACGAACCTCCTGCACATTCTTCGGCTTCATCCAGTCGATCACAACTTCAATCTTGCTAGGATCAATTATTATACCATCACCAGTCACCACATGGCCTAAGAATGCAATCTTACTCAACCAGAATTCACACTTCTTCAGTTTAGCATACAGTTTCTTCTCTCACAGAATTTGTAATACTAACCTCATATGGTTATCGTGCTCTTCTCAACTCCTCGAGTATACCAGTACATCGTCAATGAATACCACCACAAAATGATCCAGGTACTCATCTAAAATCATGTTCATTAGATCTATAAACACCGTTGGATCATTCGTCAACCCAAAAGGCATGACTAAAAACTCGTAGTGGCCATATCTGGTTCGGAAAGCTATCTTCGCCACATCCTCTGATCTCACCCTCACCTAATGATATCTTGACCGCAAGTAGATCGTCGAAAATACCCATGTGCCCTGCAATTGGTCAAAGAGATAATCTATACGAGGTAAAGGATAGCGATTCTTCATAGTTACCTTATTAATCTCATGGTAATCAATGCACATTTGCATCGACCCATCCTTCTTCTTCACAAACAATACTGGAGCTCCCCAAGGTGAAACACTAGGTCAAATGAATCCCCTTTTCCAGTAATTCTTGCAATTGCTCCTTTAACTCTTGAAGTTCCCTTGGAGCCATCGGGTATGGAGCCTTAGAGATCGATGCCTTGCCAGGCAGCAACTCTATAGTGAACTCCACCTCATGATCCGGAGGTAAACCGGGTAAATCATCAGGAAACTCGTTGACTACCAGAATATCATTGAGTCTCAACTCATCTCGCAATGGTTCCTTCACACAAGCTAGGTACCCCTGACACTCATCCAATAGTAGCCTCCTTGCCTATAATGCTGATAAAACCTGTAGCGTCGAATGCACGCACGATCCTACGAACTCGTACTCTTGCTCCCTAGAAGGTCTAATCACTACTACCTTCCTACAACAATCAATCACTGCAAAACTAGAGAACAACCAATCCACCCCCAATATGACGTCAAAACCATACATGTCGTATACTACAAGATTCGCTAGTAGCAGTCTCTCCTGAATTACAACTGAGAAGTTTCCTAACATTTTACTACAGATCATTACACTCCTAGTCGGCACAGCCACTAACAACCTCTCATCCATCACATGGGTTTCAGCCCCACATAAATTAACAAAACTAGGAGATATGAATGAATGGGTTGCCCCCGAATCAAATAAAACGATAGCTGAATTTGAAAGCAACGACATGGTACCTATCACCACGTTCCTAGCGTGTTCTGCATCTACTGGAGTCAGTGAATATACCCTCGCCAGAGCCGTGGTTGCCTGGTAGTTTCCCTGAGGCATCAGATTTCTCCCACGATTTTGGTTCTATGCAGGCGTATCTCTCCTTGGTACCTAATAGCTCCGTGAAATGTAGCCCATCTTGCCACAGTTGTAGTAGTTTCCCCAGAATGGCTGACATTTTCCATCGTGCCTTTTACGGCACTTGGCATACGGTGCGGAGGATGGATCCCCCTGATGACTATGCCACTCGGTATTCTATCGATAACTGGAGTTGTAGTTCTTCTTCTTCTTCCACTATCCCTTTCGAGGGCCACTCTGAGGACCAGAAGATATCGTCCTCTTCCCTTGATCCTGCACTACCTCATCTCCCCGAAGGTCAGTCTCAACTATGGTGGCTTTATCCACCAAGACAAAAAACTCACGGATGTACAGCATCCCCACAATATGGCAGATATCTTTCCTCAGAGCCCTCTCAATTCTCTGAGCCTTCTCGTACTCGTTGACAACCAAGTATGGTGCAAACTGAAAGAACTCGATAAATCTCGCGTCATACCTCTGCACCGTCAGAGTTCCTTGCGTCAAGCCCGAGAACTCATCGGCCTTCACATCTCAAGTGGAGACCGGGAAGTATATTTCGAAAAATACCTCCTTGAAGTGACCCATGTCATACTAGATGGACCAGCTCTCTGCTTCTTAAGAAGAATCACCACAGTCCACCAACGCTCTACCTCCCCAGTCAACTAGAAGGTAGCATACAAGACCTTCTGCTTCTAAGTGCAGTGGAGGACCTCCAAAATCCTCTTGGTCTTCTCGACTCAGTCCTCTACCACTATCGGATCAGGTCCTTTTGTAAAAGTTGGAGGGTGTATGCTTGTGAACCTCTCGATAGTAAACCTCACATCAGTAGGAGAGCATTCGCTCCTCCTAACACTCTGTCCGATCTCTTGGATAACCTGCCTTGCCAAACCACAAGACACAGAAGGAGACTCATCGCTCGCTGTCTCCTTAGAGCCACTCTCCAAGTTATTATCCTCGGGCTCCATTCTGAAAAAAATAGGAATCGGTTAGAATTCCTATATCGTACACAGTTAACACAATCAAACACCTAATCATGTTAACTACCAATCCCACGGGTCTAGGCATGTCCCATCACACTGACACGAATCCATCAATAATTTGTCGTGATCTTTCTGAAATCGTCATTCAAGGAAGGACACAGAACACTGCCGATAAGTCCTCATCTAGCGACAACACAATCCTCGACCTACACTACCCATTTCCTACATCCTATACTCTGGTATGTACACATCAATACACCTAACCAAGTCTACAAGACCTAGCAACTTGGTTAGCTTTGATACCAAGTTGTCATGCCCCGAACCCGTAGATAGGTACCAGGTGTGATTATAGTAACCTAACCTGTCTCTGTATCAATTAAAACATACATGATACAATACAATAAGAGGGTCCGAACACGTGGGGTATACGGATACCCTATACACATGCATATATACATCCATACACATGCAATACACAGTGGAAAATGTTTCATCTATCCATATAACATGCCATACCAGAGTCTATACAACACTAGGATATACAAACCCATAATTACAAAACATACCCTGGGTGCCTACAAAAACCTTCATGACATTCCGGTTACAAAAAATCGTACCTAAATAAGCACTAACAATAGCCACCGACACCCCCACTTCCAAATGCTAGGATGCTAATTACGGCTACCTGATGGACCTAAAAACATTGTACGTACATTCATGGTGAGACACCTCTCAGTAAGGAAGAAAGCAGGTTATATCAGTGTGTGGCATACCAGTGTTATTTTACGCAAAACATAACACTATACAATACGATATAATTCGAAAACATTTCCATACAGTTCCAATA
Organism: Malania oleifera; assembly: GCF_029873635.1. Lineage (NCBI taxonomy): Eukaryota > Viridiplantae > Streptophyta > Magnoliopsida > Santalales > Ximeniaceae > Malania > Malania oleifera. The sequence goes on along the minus strand of NC_080427.1, from coordinate 88,282,924 downwards.
TTTTCATAATTCCATTCCAATACATAGAATACCCAAAACATACGATTAGTGTTGTCACACTAATACGTAACTACGCTATGAAACCCGAAGCTTCACAGCGATTACATTGCCAATACGATGTAGCTCACACTAGTACGCAACTACTCCATGAACTTGAAGCTTCACAGCAATTACATTGCCAATACGCAACTACTCCATGAAACTCGAAACTTCACAGTGATTACATTGCCAATATAGTGTACCTCACACCCCTTGGTGACCAGCCAGGATACAAGTGATATTTCACACCCTCGGATATAGAGTCGGAAACTCTCAACCATGGTTTTGACATTGGTACATGGCACATCGTACAATAATTAGACACCACATAACTGTTTTAGTGTACGGTAATTAGCCGCCACTAGCTGATTTCACAAAACTTGGAATCATTTTGGAGCTCACACTCTAATACATATCAGCGTACGGTAAGAAATCAAGAGAGAGAGAGAGAGAGAGAGAGAGAGAGAGAGAGAGAGAGAGAAAATATTAAACTAACTTAGCTTGGAAGCAACCCATTTGGATATTTATAACCCTTTGACTTGGGTGGATTTGTTAACGAATTGGCATCCTCGTCGACGAGTCCGCCATTACCTTCGTTGACGAGACGACGACCTCAATGACCAGTCTAAGATTCCAGATTTTCCAAAATCCCTCGGGATCTCCTCGTCGACAATACACTAAATTTTTTTGTCGAGAAGAAAAGAAACTTTGTTGACAAACTTTGGCTTCGTCGACGAAGCTTGCCCAAATTACCACTTTGTCCTTCTATTATATAATAAACCCATATATCATAGTTCGATTTCTTACAGTGCGGCCCTAAGGCTGGATCTAACCGCGGTTGGCCTACCTGGTTAGATCAAAATGGAAATCCATCCATGCGTCTATAGTACGACAAGCCGACCTATAGCCCTGATCTGGACGGAGGGGGCACAACAACTCTACTAAATGACTCAGTTGACTGCCCACACCACACTCTCCATAAGACCGTGTCATTGCACTAACACCTCTAGCAATGGTACCGTGCTTAATATCACAACTCATCATTAGGGTTTCCATAACCATCCATCTAGGTTATCATTACCACATACCTGCAATCATTATGCGGTATTGGCATTTCATTAATCATATTTCAATGATCCCATTGCAGCTTTCGCACTTTACAATGTTCACATTTCAATTTCCATGTTTCAAAATTCATATTGCAAAATTTATATTGCAATATTCCCATTTTTAGTATTCACATTTCATCTCATACTAATATATATATATATATATATATATATATATATATATATATATATATCATTTCACACTATTCAACATTTCCCAGTAAAACATTTCTATACTGCATATTTCATCATTTTTCATAAAATACTCTTCAATATATATATATATATATATATATATATATATATATATATATATATAAAATATATTTATTTTATTCACATACTAGCATATATCATAATTCACGTGTTTAAATATTTCTCAAAATATCCATATCAATAGTTCACACATTCTCATTTTCATAAAAATCATTTCTATTCACATATAAATTCCACATTTCATCATTTTCCATTAACATATCAATAATTCCCATTTCATTATTTTCTCAGAAATTACCTATCACTATATTTCACATTTTCAATATACGTCATATGCCACACAACTTTTGTCATTAATTTACAATATACTAATTTTTCAAGTAACTCATCATATTCCATTTTCATAAAATAATTCATTCAGTATTCCAAAATAACTACTATAATTTATTCCCCTTACCTAGTTTCCATAAATTATGCCAGGAGGGACCCCAAAATTATGCCCACGGCGCTCACTCAAACCCTGTATTCCAAAAACCCTTCTTACTCAGTTCAACCACAAAATGCCCAATATTTTAATATTTCCAAATTTACATTAATTAAATAAAAATTAATTTGTAAATAAACCCCTTATCCTAATTTTGGGGCTATGCCTACAGCAACCCCATGAGAAAGCCGCTCCGTTAGACTTGTAGAGAATCATCCCTTGATTCTCATGGTAGTGTCCGATCGTCAATTAGGCTTAAGATTTAAAAAAAAAAAAAAAAAATTTAAGGTAAGAGTGAGAATTTACCTTACCCCATGAGATATGCTTACGTCGCTCCTACAACAAATCCACTCCGGTAGAAATGTCGGTAATAGAGAATAAAGCCGAATGGTATTTTCTTATTTTCGATCGGCGCCCATTTGGCCTAAGAAATCGAGGAGAGTGGGAGAAGAGACGAGAAGAGAGACAAGACGCTCAAGAGGGGAGGGGGAGGCGCAGCTTCTTCAGGGAATGTAGATCCTTCAGGATCTTCACTTTTGTTTATATAATATATACATATATATATATATATTAATATTAATATATCATATTTCTTACTTCATAATCTTATTATTATAATATTACTTGTTTAATTAATTTAATTTAATAATATTTAATTAATTAAATAATATTTTTTTTTTGAAACCACCACATCCTTTTATAATAATTATTTTTAGGGTGCTACACAACCACAAAACTCACAACGACATTCAAATCCTGATCACAATAGTCAAATCATGCACACAACATGTTTCAGTAATGAAGAAAAAACTAACAAGGAATAAAAATAAAAATAAAAAGAAGGAGACTTAGCTTTTTTTCGTCTTCAACAACCCGAACAACCCCTAGATTGAAGCATCTTCAGATGTTCAGACCGTTTCTTCACCTCGAACCTCAAATCTTCCAAGATTAGAGTTAGAGCCAGTCAAGGCTTTCAGTTTTGCTAAGATTTTGGCAGAGGAGAAGTTTGAGGGTAGGAAGATGATGCTTTAGGGTTTCTATTCGATCAAAGATTTTGAGAGAGAGGGAGAGAATCATTACGAAACTTGCAGCCTAGGGTTTCACTCGTGGAGGAGTGTCCATGAAAGAGGAAGAGAAGGAGAGAAGTAGAGAGGAAGGAAGAAAGAGAGTGCTAAAATGAAAATTTGAAAAATGAGAGAAACATTTCTTTTGGGTTTAATTAAATATGTTAAGCCTCGAGACCGCAGGATTCGAACATGTGGTGTGTTCTCGTTTTTTTGATCAAGTTGTGTATGAGGTGCCTCTGTAGCCATTGGATCTCTGATATCCACCAACGGCCAAGATCGTTGCAAGCATTGATGACATCCACATCTCCACTCACCGCATGACACTTGGCGCTTCTGTACCCACACAATCAAAAGTGCATGGCCAAATCTCGGCCGTTTATCTTGTGCTTCCTCCGAACATTTGAGATCCTGCCATGTCATCAATCCGCACAAAACCATCACGCACCGTTCAATTTGAAAAACTCCGCACAGTCCACGTTCAACCATTCCAAAGATCTGCATGTAACAGCCCAAAAAATAAAGGTATTTAAATAATAAAAAGAGAGAGAATTGGAAACAGAAACAGAAGGAGGCGTTCGTCGACAACATTGCACTTTGAAGATAATGACCCAAAAGATTTTTCAATAGGGCCTCATTGACGAACACATGGAGTTCATTGATGAGCGCATAAAGGGACATCGTCGACAAGAAGATACTGAGAAGGGTTTTGGGATAGTATAAAATTCATCGACAAGGGAGGAAGTTCATCGATGAAATTATTAAAGGACTCATCAACGAGGTGACGTGTATCGTCGACGAATCCGGCTCTATAAATAGTGAAAACTCAGATTTTTTAGCACAATTATGGCGCAAAAGATACCCTCTCTCTCTCTCTCTCTCTCTAAAAACGTCTTTCCCTCCTTCTCTCTTCGATTCTAACCCCATTTCACGCAAGATCGACGATCTGAAGCCACCACGACACTCCTGGCGAAGTTCTCTACAAGTCTGCTGGAGCTAATCGTTGGTGGAGTTGGTTTGGATTTCGTCCCAATCTCAGGGTAAGGCATTTTATTTAGTATTTTTCTTTCCCTCAGCTATAAGAAATACAATACATGAAGAAATATTGATGTTTTATTCTGGGGGATTTGATTTTCAGGGTGTTGAGTGGAGAACCCTATGGGTATAGGATTAGAGTACAGTAGGGACTTTTCAGAGATAAGGTAAGGGAAATATGTTATGTTAGGAGTTTTTATAATGTTATCAGAGATTTTACATATATGAATATACCAGCTTATTACCCAATTTTACAGAATATGAATTTTAAATGCTTGTGTGGCCTGAGTAGATATTTATGTGATAAAGAACTTATATAGTTTTTAAAGTATATCATACTATACTAATTACACAGATATAGATAGTATATTACAGATATTTTATCCAGAATAGTATATTACAGTTATACTCAGATCAGTATGTTATAGTTTTATACAGATCAGAATATCACGGATATTTATTTAGAATAGTATATTACAGTTTTACTCAGATCAGTATGTTATAGTTTTATACAGATTAGTATATCACAGATATTTATCCAGAATAGTATATTACAATTTTACTCAGATCAATATATATTACAGCTTTATACGGAACAGTATATACAGTGTTTATAGTATGTCATGTTTCCTATTACCATAACATACAGAGTATACAAATAGAATATATAGACAGAGTATATAGACAGATATATAGAGATAGCATCAAGATGCTACAGATACAGTATACAGAGATTACAGTATTTACAATACAGAAAGATAGCATTGTGGTAATTTTGGAAACATGATGAAAATAGTAAAAGAGTATATATGTATATATATATAGTATTAGATTCTTGCGGAAAGATTACAGAAAGATACAGATAAAGAATATAGAGCACAGTATCATTGCTAGATATAGATAAAGTGCAACCACATATCTCAGATAGTGTGTGGGTACCATCGACCGTGCTCGGAGAGTATGCAACTCCCCAGTTCGCTGGGTGGAGGGGGGCAGTTTGACGAGATAGTAGCTAGTCCCAAGCCTAGGAGTGGATGTAGTTTGGCCGCGTTGAGGTAGTGTAGAGAATATATTGACTTATCTGGAGGGCCGACCAGATTAAGTCCCGCATATGGGCCACACAACCCTGTCATGAGGGGTCAAATCATGACATACAGAGTTCCAGGGATAAAACACAGTTATGTATATGTATACAGTTTTACAGTATATGATGAGTATAGTATGATATTAGCAGTATGAAAAGTAGAAAATACAGATGATACAGTTATATTTTAAATTGTGAAAATAAAGATATGTTTTACAAATTTACTATTGTATTATAGTTCAGTTGTTATTTAAACAGTATTCCTAACTTAGTTGCCACACACTAGTAATAGCATATTTCCACTTACTGAGCGTTGACTCACCCCAGGACTTTAACATTTTTCAGGTGAGCCAACTGGACGAGCAGATCAGGCTCACAGACAGAGAGTATATTGATTACCCTGATTTAGAGGGTAAGTTTGTGTAGGGTTTTGTATTTTGGGACATATATTTTGAAGAGAGATGTATTATATAGTTATGGTTTAGAAATACAGATTCCTGGTATTATATAATGTGTATGGATGTATGGATTACGTTTCTGCTGCATAGGTATGATTTGATATTCATATTTACCCCGGTGCCTTCCGAGGCCCGAGTTCCATAGCAGGGGGTATCAGAGTAGTTCATATGTATATATAATATATATAAATATATAATGAAGAAAGAGGTCGTTACACCGCGCATGTCTCACCTCCGCCGTTGGATCGCCACTCAGCAACGGTTGAGATCACCCTAGGTCGGATGCCCCCTCGAGTCTCGTTCCTTCACCCAGTGAGTGACACATGGCCTTTCTATTCCCCATATGCGTAGGAGTGGCGTGTTTCTTCCAGGACCATCCGATCGACATTCCCATCAACGCTCACGATCGTCCCAGCTAACCCGATCTCCACCCAAGTGTTCCTTACCATTCGAATGACACCACATGGGCTCTAGTTCTCTACGCATGCAAAGGCACGCACAGTTATCGGTTCCCCCCTCATATCAACGACAGAGATGAAGCCATGACCCATCTCCAAGCTCCACTCACTGCATGCCACAAGGCGCAGATGGTTTTGACCAAGACCTTAAACTAGTTGTTTTCCCTATACCGATTAATGTTTGACTGGTTCATCCCCTGAACCAGTTTGCACCGATTTTCTTCATTTTATTTATTTATTATTATTTAAATATTTAGATAATTCATTAAAAATCCATAAAAATCATAAAAATTATAGAAAAACCACAAAAAATTCAAAAATTTCAGGATAAAATTCTAAAAATACGCCTAGACTTGATTTTCATGATTTTGCCTTAATTAAACTTTTATTATTTAAAAATTCAATAAAATTATAAAATTCAGAAAAATGGAAGAAAAATCAGGAAAAATATTTTTGAGTTTGAAAATAATTTTTAACACTCTTTTAATCCCAAATGAAGTCACAAACCCCTAGAATAATATTTTTCACTTAGAAACTTCTTTAAAGATTTAAAAATTTTGGGAGCATATTTTTTCAAACTATTTTCTCAATTTTTTGATCCTAATGATTTTAAAAGGGAGGCATGAGCTCTTCGGAGTACGGTATGGCTCTGTTTTGAGGGAGTACTTATATAGTATTTTTATTGTGCTTTGTCTTTACAATTTTCGAAAGCGGATAATTTCAAAAGCTTGTTAAATTAATTTTGGAATAATTTTTGATTAATTAGGTACTGTTCGTAAAACGGGTGTTTAGGGGGTGTTAATACCTACCCCTCGCGTAACTGAACTCTCAAACCCAACTCTAATAACGCATACTAATTCAACCCTTAATTGGGTAGTAATCAATGGAAAAATTAATATGACTAAAACAATACATTTTAATAGTTAGCTATGAAGAAAAAAACTCACTCTAGCATGATGGCCTAAAAATTTACCAACTTCCACAAAAAAAAAAAAAATTGCCCAGAGCCATAGTTATATTAGAATAATATTTTGAAAATTAATATTTATTTCATGTATAGATTTTGAAGTAAAAATAGTTGATAGAAAAATCGAGGCAACTATAAGTTTGCGTAAAAGGGATATAGGAATGCTCAATCATTAGGGAATTAAGGAATTTGTAAAAGTCAGAATGCCACAAACCCTTTTTAGCACTACTACCAACAAAGTGGGAAATTTACAATATTCAACATGCCTTAGAAAAGTTGAAGAACATAGTAAAGATGATATTAACAAATTAATATAAAGAAATTACATGATATAATAAAATAATTTAACATTTTAACAAATAACATTAATAATCAACGAATTAAAAATTATTAAACAATTAATAAAAATAAATTTTGGAGTAGTTTGACTAGTAAGTAACCTTATCAATGAAATCATATGAGTTGTCAAATTAGACGCACTAATTGATAGCTGAGAAGTCAATTTTACTTGTTAGTAAAAAATTTTGTGGTTACGATTAACTTTGCTTCTTTTATCAAACACAATATTAGCTCTAATGAATATATTTGTGTTAAGCCAAATTTAGATGTTGTACTTGGCATTAATTTAGTGTCTAAATTATATGTACTCACATATAATTTGCATGCATAATTGCTGTCAGATTTTGACTTTGAATGCTTCTTGTCATGATCTTTGGTTATTGATAGGAAGCCCATAAAACAATTTTTAGTGTGGGATTAAAATATTTTATTTATAGGTTGGATTTTTACCTTTGGCAACACTCAACCCTGTTTCTTGTCCACAACTTCAAAAATCTATATCAACTTTTAGTTTCCCCATTCTCTGGGTGCATGATTCAAATAAGAAAAGTAACAAAAAAAGAAGTGGAGAACATAAGTATATTAGAAAAAGGGAAAAGAAAAAAAAAACTCAAAGTAACCTTGGGAAATTAACTTGGTGAACTAAATAAAAGAAAAATATGTAGAAACATACTACAATTCCTCTGAGTTGAATATAGTTTGGTTTGTAAAATTGTTGTTGTGGAGGATAGTCTATGCCAGATGGGGCATATATTGGCCTCTATAGCTCTTGTTTGTAATAAAGAAATCCATGTCCTTATATTCAAGAAACCTCCTAGCCGGTGGACAAGAAAGATGTGCAAGTCTTGTGTTGTTATGTGATCTCCATTGGATTTATAATATGAAGTGTTTATGGTTTTACGACTTAATTAGACTTTCAAATGTTTAAAAGAATAATTACATAGATTTTCATTCAATCATAAGAAATATAGTTAAGTATTCCTCCATGAACTTTTCTCAATGTAGTTTTTTGGAGTAGTGGGAATGCTCAATTGCCAAGGATTTGGGTAGTACCTAAATGAGTACAAGTGCAAGGCCTACCCATAGTGATAGACATCAATGTTAGGCTTAGATTCCTCAGAGGAAGTTGTGTGAGAGCAAAAGGCTTCAAGTGGGGTGCTATGAGGCAGCAAACATTTCACTCTCTGCATAAGAAAGTCCAATGATCTTCAGGTCATGAAGGTGGGTGAGTGGATGAGGATCACCTTCGACCCTTCTATGTTTAAGATCCTCACTTTTTCTTTAGTCCATGAGTTTAGAAGGAAGACCAAATTCACCCCCGATCAGCCTTAAGAACAACCATAGGTGTGCAATTGAGTTCTTGCAATATGAAGGCCTTGGTTTTGTGAGGATTAAGGTGAAAAGTTTTGGTAAAGTTCTCAGCTTGCTTAAATAAAAGGCGTAAGGAGATCTCTCTAAATTAATGGGGAAATTTTCAACATTAAATGGACAAGCAATGTAGACATTTGAGGTTCCATGGATTGGTGGGCAATTATTTGGTGCAAATGTTTTAATGAATTGAGTTCGTTCTGACTTAGTTCTTTAGCATTTTTATTTTTATTTTTTATGTCAAGTTCCCAAGCTAAGATTAATGTTCATGGAAAATTTCATATTCAATAGGTACATAGGACCTTGCTCCACATTCGTCTCCACTACAACATCAATGATACTGATAACATCCATAAATGGAAAGCACTTATCCAAATTGCCACAAGGAGACATTAACAAATTATTTTTGTACACCCAAGGCTAAACATCCAAAAAAAAAAAAAGGGGGAGAAACATTCCATTCTATTTAACTCAAAGAGGCATTTTTTCTTTTTTTCCTCTTTTGACCACTTGCAACCATAGCATAAGATTTTGCATTTGTGAATTAAGATATTTATCAAACCACTTCAAATTATCTAGTGTTTGTGAGAAAACTTCTTAAGATATAAAAGTTGAAGGTATTACCCCAAAAGTAAATGATAATCCTAGCAAACGTCCACTTAAAGTCAGAAATAACAATTTGAAGCCTGAAGACATAAATGTTTAATAAAAAATTAATGGCGTAGACTTATAGGTCAATAACTTAATAACAACTGTTAGCCCTGACAGTTACACTATCTTAGTTTATATGTTTTGATGATATTATCCTATTTATTGTTCCTAGTATTTTCCATCATTGTAGATCTTATCTAGTACAGGTACAAAGTTTCGGATACACAAAGGTACCAAAATCAGAAGCAAAGATCGGACCGAGTAGACATCAAATAGGAAAGATCAGAAGGATGCTGACTCAAAAGCCCCAAAGCACATCCTGAAATTTTTATTGTGTATAAATTATTTGTAATAAAGGTTGTGTGAGTGAGTGAGTATTGTAACTCTTGCGGTGTGTGTCTTGCATGATTTTTGGGTAAGAGTTGAGCCATTGCATAAGCATACTAGGACACATGAGCATAAAGGATTGCACTGAAGACATAAACACAAACTCACCTTTCATGGCTTTCAAAGTTAAACTTAAAGAGTTTGTTAAATGAATCATAAACTCAAATATGTTTTCTAAAGAGACAAGGTTTCAAACATCTTAGTATTTGGAACATCTTCATACTTAGTCCCGTTTTCATCAAAACAAGTCTTGTGTCCTAAAGGTTCAAGGAAAGTCGAGTATATTTATAAAAGGACATACTAAGCATATAAGATATCAAAATGGGTTTTCAAACGTATTTTATTAATTAAGATATCTTATATTCAAAAGAAAACTCATTTAGATAAGTTTTAATCTTCATTAGACTTAATACATTTCATATACTTTTGTTCAAGAATGTTTTGAGTCATTAAAACACTTTTTGATAAGGGAAAACAAAGCAATCGTCACTACCGTAGTGCAGCCTTGAGTCCTGAACACCTTTCGGTATTTTGGGCATAACGTTTTCTAGAAAAGTCCAAACAAGACGATCTTGGTGTCCCTAGAAATCTAAGACGACATTCCACAACTTTTATGTTGATGACTTTTTCTAATTCAGGGGCCTCATTGATGAACACAGGGGATTCGTCGACAAGGTGCAGTATATGATTAATCGAAGAGTGCACGGGCCTAGTCAACGAGTCCAACGGGTAGAATGATGCTAACGGGTGGAAAACAACTAGTTTACCAAATAAAATATTTTTTATTCCCTCCAACAGCTAGTTAATGGCTCCTAAGGCTCTTGGATTATAAATACAAGCTATTAGACTTGTATTAACATGGTTTTGAAGGTCTTTGATCATTGTTAGTAAAAAACATCATTTTATACAAAACCTAGCACATTACATATTAGTTCTTCATTATATGTGCTCATTATCTCTTGCTCACTTATTGTGTTTGATTCAATTCTTTAGAGACTCGTGTGAGGTTTGAGTTCTAAATCATATTTTCTCATTGTAAGAAGCATTCTTTATAATTTTCCATCTTCTTGTGAAAGGTTCTTTGTGAACCAAGTTGTAAGGTTCTTTGTGAACCGAATTGGTAAAGGCTCTTTGTGAGCGGTAGGGATTTGTTCCTGAGTTTGTAAGGCTTGCTCTGCTGCGGAAGAAGCAATTACAGTGGATTGTGGAATCCTTCGCTTAGTGCTAAGGTGTGGACGTAGGTTTGGTGCCGAACCACGTAAAAATATCGGTGTTATTCTTTCTCTCCCATACACTCTTTATTTTATATCTTGTGCATGAATTATATTTATATTACAATATAATTTCTTATATCTTGCCAAGAGTTTTTATTTTGTAGAAAAATACATATTCTGCGAAAAAGAGTGTATTCACCCCCTCTAGACTATATACTCCAGGCTGGGACTCCCAACAAGTGGTATCAGAGCGAGGCACTTGTATTTTTCGGAGTAAAATACAGAGCATAAACAATCAATGGAGTATTTCGTGAGCACTCCTTCGCATGGATGATCCGTATATCAACCACCAATGTTCAACGGTTCCAACTACCATGCATGAAAAAATAAAATGACCATCTTCATTCAAGCATACGACTTGAATTTTTGGGAGATCATCTCCAAAGGAAACTTCTCAATCACAAAGAAAAATGAGGATTTTCCAAAGACTTTATTGGAATAATCACGAAGCAAAAAAAGGTTAGTTGAACTCAATTTTAAAGCAATGCATATTATTTATCGTGGTTTAAATGATGTTTTACATAGTTTTATTTGCGAATGTAAAACCGAAAAAGAAATTTGGGATGTACTTGAAATCATCTATGAAAACCCATCTCAAAATGAACAAACAAAAATATGCATGCTTGTTAGAGAATTTGAGTTGTTTAAATTAAATGATGGTGAAGAAATTTCTTCCATGCTCACTCGGTTCACACACCTCATAAACAACTTGAAAGCATTTGGTAGAATTTATTCATTAGAAGATTATATTCAAAAAATTCTCCAATCTTTACCTAAGTCATCTATGATCATTGAAGAAGCAAGAAATCCAGAAAATCCTAAGATAGAAAATGGTCATGTCTTAGAATCATCTTGTGCTAATCAACAAAAAATAATTGAAAATAATAATATTGCATTCTTCACAAAAGAACTTACGAAACTTTTAAGTAAGAGAATGCAACAAAAATAAAAAGAAGACTCATGCATTGATTGTTGTGATTGTACTAACTCTAGGCATGACATGATAAATTGCCCCCTAAATCAAAATGAAGAAAATTTTCTAAATGGGGATCATAATGCCATAAATGGTGCTACTTGGGATCAAATTGATGGATTAGCCACCAATGATGAAAATGGGAAAGAAGCACATCCTTGCTTCATGGCTAACGAAGAAGAAGATGAAGTAAGTTCGGATAAGGAGGATTATTTACCTTCATATGATGAAATTGTGAATAGTTGTGTTAAATTGTTTGATCAATTACTTTTAGTAAAAAGGAAGAATAAAAATGTTGAGAAAGAGTTTGTTTTGTCAAAACAAATGGAATTTTCTTTGAAAGAAGAAAATGAATCCCTTAAAAGGAAAAATGAAGAATTTGTTTTAAATTCTCAAAAAGAGCATGAAACTTTAAAAGAAACGATAGAATATTTGGAAGGAAAGGAGCCTTGTCTTTGTTCTATCTTGAAAGAAGAAAATTGCTCCTTAAAAAGGGAAAATGAGGAGCTTACAGAAAAGACTTAAAAAGACCATGGATCTTTTCAAGTTGAGATGAAAATTTTGAAAAATAAAATTGAAAATGTCTTAAAGGAAAATACTATCGTGAAAAAGAAAAATGAAGATCATGGCAAAGTAATAAGAGGAAAATAAAACTCCAAAAAATCTTTGGGTGTTAAGAAAAATAATGTTTCCAAAAATAATTCAAAACCTCTCATAAATCACAAGGTCATGCCTCAATAAGTAAAAATAACGCAAATAAGTCAAGACCATCACATAAAAAAAAAAGATTTGTTTATATTGTGAAAGAAAGTGTCATATTTGTAATGACCCAAAGAAATTAGAATATTTAAACAATAAAAGAGGGAGAAAAGGAAATTAAAAGGGGGCACAACAGGTCCTCGTTGACAAACGCTTTGCATTCGTCGACAACTCGACATATTGGGCTCGTCGACAAGGGTGCTCTTCATCAACGAGAAAATACTGAGAGGGGGTTTTGAGTGATTTTGAATTTCATCGACGAGGAGAGAGTTCGTCAACGATTTGTCTTCATGACCTTGTCGATGAGGTGACGTGGCTCATCGATGAGAGCCAGTGTATAAATAGTGTTAAACTCCATTTTTCAACAGAAGTTCTTGCATAAAACCTTCTTTCTCTCTCTCTCTCTCTCTCTCTCTCTCTCTCTCTCTCTCTCTCTCTCCCATTTCGGTTTCCATCCCTTCTCCCTTAATTTATGGATCTGCTCTTCACCGGATCGAGGATCCAAAGCCACCACAACACTCCTGGGGAAGTTCTCTGCATATCTACTGGAGTGGATTGTCGATGGGTTGAGTTTGGAAATTCATCCCAAATTCAGGGTAAGGCTTTCTACTCAGTATTTGACTTTTTTATGGCTATAGAAAGCGTAGTACGCATAGAAATACTGAAATTTAGTTATACGAAATATCATTTTTAGGGTGTTGAATGGGGAATCCTGTGGGTGCAGGATTGTTTTTCATAGGGGCTTTTCAAGAATCGGGTAAAGGGATAAACTAAGCTAGATGTTTATGAAAATATAAGTATAATTTTATAGCATTTGATTTCAGAAAAATGTATGTATATAAATATGCATTATGTTGGAAAATACTGCTGAAACTGATGAGATATTCTGATTATTTGTAAAACCCATTCTGTGTGGCATGAGTAGAATTTATGATAAATTACTATTTTCTGGGAACATGATAATGTTATGGTTATGATTTGTCGGCATACGAGCTGAGTTATGGTTATGATTTGCTGGCATACGAGCCAAGTTAGGGTTAGGATTTGCCGACGTACGAGTCGAGCTATGGTTCTGATTTGCCGACGTACGGGTTGAGCTATGGTTATGATTTGCTAGCGTACGGCCCGAGTTATGGTTATGATTTGCCGGTGTACAGACCGAGCTATGGTAAAAATATGAAATGCCGGCGTACAGGCCGATGATTTTCATGATGTATATATATATATGCAAAATGATGTGATGATATTGATTTGGTAATTATTAATATGAAATATTCATGTATCATGCTTTCGTTATATGCTATATGTTATCAGAACCTGGTTAGCTTGGTTTAGGCTAGCACTCGCACGGTACCGCTGCTATGTGTTCGTGATCATCACGATATTGTGTTAACGTTGCTGTACGGAGTAGCATAAGGATGGATAGTCAATGTGGTCTTAAGAAGTTTGAGTGCCCCTGATGTACGAACCAAGTCTGACAGACCCATTGGAATTACAAACTGTACTTTTGACTTGGCAGTGGTCGGACAACCATTGTCAGGCCCACCTTCGGGCCACACAACCTAGTCATGTGGGGGTAATACATGACAATAACTAGCTAACCTAATAGGGTTGTTTTCGCATTATTATTATATGGGATGATTTATGCTATGAAAATCTAGTATGTTCTATCATGTTTTAATTATATATGTTTTTCCTAGAAATGAGACAAACATATTTACATGATATGCTTATATATGCTTTTATGTATAACACAAATAAACTCATGTTGCCACACACTAGTATTAGTTTATTTCCCTTACTGAAAGGTGTCTCCCCCCAAATTATATGAACTTTTCAGGAGCCCCTGATAGGAGAGCGGATAAAGCTCCACTGAGGTAGTTACAATTGGTTTGCCCTTTCTGAAGGGTAAGTGTTTTGGTAGGGTCAGATGGATTTTGTGAAAGGTTACCCTAGGTCTCTTTTGGGTTGTGTATTATGAATATATAGATACAATGGATGTAGTAACTTTGGTATTGTGATGAGTGATGATGGGTATATGATATTTTATGATTTACGCTTCCGGCTGCTTAGGCTTCCGTACGATACTTCTGATGTATCCCTGTACCCACGGGTCCAGGTTGATTATGATCTGTTGAGCTTGTCATGCTGGTTTTATTATATTATGGAAAAAATATATATGGAAATTAAGCAGGCCGTTACAGTTTGGTATCAGAGCCTAGGTTGCTAGGTTCTGTAGACTTTAGAATGTAGTGAAAATGATACCAATGTATAGGAAATGATTTAAGGTTTTGTTCTATAGTCTAGAGGTAGGAATTCCATGGTGGTTTCTATGTTTTTACTAGGGTGACGATTTCAGGAAAACCATAGTAAACTATTGTCGAGTTATATTCCTTAAATGTAGGACTAGGGTTAGAAATAAGCTGAGAGTGCTGAGACAGGGGGCTAAGTTTAGTGGGTAAATTATAAGGATAGGATTATTGAGTTGCGTTTGTTGTTTTTAAGGATGGATCCAAAAGGAGGTAGTGCCCATGTGAGTGGCAGTGATGGGGTAGGGCCCTCAGGTGCAAGTGGGACAGACTCTAACGCAAAATTACATATCGTGGCTCAGCAAGTTATGGTTGAGATCACTAGGAGCTCTAAGAGGCAGGGTGGTCCATCTGCAGGCCATGGATGCACTATCGAGATGTTTACGAAGATGAATCCTTCGACATTTTCAAGAGGGGCTGATTTTGCAGCCGCTGATAATTGGATACAAGAGATCGAGAAACTCTTGGCCGTGTTGCTTTGTATAGAGGAACAGAAGGTCCTCTTTCGCCACCTATAAATTGACAGGGAAGGCCAAGAGGTGGTGGATGGTAGTGAGATTGTTGGAGCAGCAGAGGACGATGCCAATAGTCATGACTTGGGATCGGTTTAAAGAGTTGTTCTTCAATGGATATTTCCTAGCTATTGTTAGAGAGGCTAAAGTGGAGGAGTTCTTGAGTTTGAAGCAGGGACAGTTATCAGTCCACCAACATGTGGCACATTTTATTAAGCTCTCTCGCTTCACTCCGTATATTGTACCTGATAAGGTGAAAAAGGTGAGACAGTTTGAGAGAGGTTTAAGGCGAAGCATATTCAAGCAAGTGGTAGTACTGCGGATCCAGGATTTTGCTGAGTTAGTCGACAGAGCAGCCCTGTCAGAGGTTGGTGAGCATCTGGATGCAGAGGAGTAGGGATAGTGTGCCAAACTTGTGGGAGGAGACACTGGGGAGAGTGTTGAGTGGGTGGACTTTTCTACTACCGCTGCGGTAGACAGAGTCATATGGTGCGAAATTGCCCTACACCACCAGATGCAGCTCCTGCTCCCAAACCATACAGGGGAGGTTATCAAGCGCCACAAGGGGTCTAGTAGAGGAATACGGCTCCAACTTGATCGTTCGCTTTGACGTCGGGTGATGCTGAGACAGCCAGCGACGTGGTGACAGGTATGGTTAGTATGCTTTCTTTTAAAGTTGTTACATTATTTGATTCAGGAGCTACACACTCGTTTGTGTCTTCGGAGTACACTAGACTTTGTGGGGTAGTAACATAGTTATTAGATACTGCCATGTTGGTATCTACACCGACTAAGTCAGCAGTGAGATGTAGTAGAGTGCTCTAGGGTTGTTTAGTTGATATTTAGGGGAAAATCTTGTCTGTCGATTTAATAGTGTTGGATATGCACGGGTTCAATGTGATCTTCGGTGTGATCTTCGGCATGGATTGGCTAGTAGCTAATTTTGCTAGCATAGAGTGCCATTCACGAGAAGTGATATTCAGACCTCTGAGATGAGCAGAATTCAAGTTCGTAGGGTCGCGAGTGCAATCCTCGCCTCAGCTAGTTTTAGCTATCCAGGCCAAAAGACTATTGTTGAGTGGTTGTCAGGGGTTTGTGGCAGTTGTGAAAGAGATGTTAAAGAGTTTACATATGTTTTTCTAGAGGAGTTACCAGGCTAGCCACCTGATCGCAAGGTAGATTTTCCTATTGATCTACTTCCAGGTACAGCGCCGATTTCCAAAGTACCTTACCGAATGGCGCCAACAGAATTGGCAGAATTGAAGAATCAGCTGTAAGATTTTCTTGATAAGGGATTTATATGACCTAGTTTATCTCTATGGAGAGCTCTAGTTTTATTTGTAAAGAAGAAAGATGGGTCGATGAGGATGTGCATAGATTATAGGGAGATTAATAAAGTGACAATCAAGAACAAATATCCTCTACCCTGTATAGATGATTTGTTTGACCAGCACCAGGCTACATCGGTATATTCAAAGATTGACCTTAGATTCGGCTATCATCAGGTAAAAGTGAAAGCAGAGGATGTCTTGAAGACGGTCTTCAGGACCAGGTACGAGCATTACGAGTTCCTTGTTATGCCATTCGGTTTAATGAATGCTCCTGTTACATTTATGGATTTGATGAATATGATTTTTCATCCATATTTAGATCAGTTTGTTGTCATTTTTATTCATGATGTACTAGTCTATTCGAGGAGCTATAAAGAGCATGAGACATACTTGAGGCAAGTTCTACAGACGCTTAGGGAAAAGAAGTTGTACTCCAAATTCAGTAAATGTGACTTCTGGCTTGAGAAGGTCGTGTTTTTGGGGCATGTTATTTTTGGAGATTGAATTTTTGTGGATCCTAGTAATATTGAGGTAGTTGTGAATTGGGCTAGACTGAGGAATGTCCAGGAGTTTAGGAGTTTCTTAAGGCTAGCTGGGTATTACCGTCGTTTCGTTAAGGGATTCTCAGCATTATCAGGACCTCTAATACGACTAACTAAGAAGAATGTCATATTTGAGTGGAACTACAACTATGAGCAGAGTTTTCAGGAATTGAAGCAGAGGTTAGTCACAACACCAGTATTGGTCATCCCGTCAGGGGGTGAGAGTTATGTCATTTACAGTGATACATCCTTGAAAGGATTTGGCTATGTATTGATACAGCATGGTAGGGTGGTAGCGTATGCTTCCAGACAGTAGAAAGAAAACGAAAAGAACTACCTTACCCTTGATCTTGAATTGGCTACAGTAGTACACGCATTGAAGATTTGGAGGCATTACCTGTATGGCAAGCGGTGTGAGATCTTTTCCGACCACAAGAGTTTGAAGTACTTTTTCATGCAAAAGGAATTGAATATGAGGCAAAGAAGATGGTTGGAGCTAATTAAGGATTTTGATTGTACCATCAGCTATCACCTAGGGAAAGCAAACATGGTAGCTGATGCGTTGAGCAGGAAATCTAGGGAATCAGTGTTGGCGGCTATGAAGATCCAGTATCCGATCATGATGGATCTGAAGAGACTTAGTATTGAATTAGTTGAAAGTGGTTCTCAGACTCACATTGCCAGTTTAGTAGTGCAACCTACTCTACAGGAAAGAATTAAAGCTACTCAGAAAGAAGACCCAGAGTTAGTAGGGGTGATGGATAGAGTGCAAAGTGGTTAGAGAAAGAATCAATGCAACTCAGAGTTGATAGAAGAGTTATGCTGATAATCACCGCAAGAATTTGGAATTTGATGTTAGTGACCATGTATTTTTTAAGATAGCTCTGTTGAAAAAGGTAATGAGGCTAAGGAGGAAGGGTAAATTTAGCCCTAGGTTTATTGGTCCATTTGAGATCCTAAAGAAAGTGGGGCCAGTGGCCTACAGGCTACCTTTGTCACCTGTGTTATCCAGAATTCATGACGTATTCCACGTATCTATGTTGAGGAAATACATTCCAGCCCCTTCTCATATTATCAGTTATGGTGAATTAGACCTCGGTGATTCACTTATGTATGAGGAGGTGCCACTACAAATCCTAAACAAGAAAGTGCAGGAGTTACGTAACAAGAAGATTCCTTTAGTAAAAGTTTTGTAGAAAAATCATGGAGTGGAAGAAGCATCTTGGGAGTCCGAGGAGCAGATGAAGAAAAAATATCCGCAACTATTCTAAGAGATTTGACAAGTAAAATGTAAATAATTAGGTAATATTTCTTTTGCAGGTACATATAATAGTTTAATTAATACGTGATATTTCAGTTTTGGGAGAATTTTATTTTGTTTATGTAATCTCCCAAAACTAGGAATGCAACCACCATATTCCTCCGCCATAAGTGAGGGGAAATAATAAAATAAGTAGACGTTTTTTCTTTTAAAGGATGATGAATTACACAAATAGTAAATTTCGAGGACGAAATTTTATAAAGAGAGGAGAATGTAGTGACCCAGAGAAAAGAATAAAGTTTCTTCTTATACTCTTATTCATCCATTGTTGAATTATCCTTTAATATAAAAGTATTCTACCATATTTTAGTATCAGCTCTCAATCTTTAACAAATGGTAATAAACCTGAGAGATCATCATTCGTGAGTAAGTAAGTGAGCCAATCTAGGCACTTCAATTATTATAATTTACCACCAATAAATTGGTTTTTATATATTTAGCATATACTCACCTCACCACCATGGAAACTAGTCTTAATAGGCTCTGTGAGTATTTTTAAGATAAATGATTAGCACCTCTCTTTTTGATGATGATCAAAGGGGGAGATGATATTTGAAGTTATCCATGGGGATAAGATTTATGGTGTTATATATGTGAGGGAAAACATGATGTATATGTGGGGGAAAAAATTAAGGTGTAATCCCAAGAGGGGGGGTGAATTGGATATAAAAAAAAATTAAGCCACTTAGTTTCCTTTTACACACTTCTTATCAATTTACCAACTAATTCTTGTTGCTCAATTATGTATGAGTGTGGCAATCCTATCTATGCATGCAATATACTCACTTTAAATATAACACAGAAAATAAAGAGTAAAAGGAAGAGAGAAGACAAACGCGATTTTACGAGGTTCAGCCAACTTGGCCTATGTCCTCGCCTTGAGCAACCACTCAAGGATTCACTAAAAACCCTGCTCCTTAAAGTGGGACGGAGCTTCCTTTACAAACCGCTGCATACAAGAGGTACAGCTCCCTCCTTATCCGCTGCTCACAAGAGGTACAGCTTCCTCCTCACACCCGGTTCACTACCCGAGCCGTGTTTACAATGAAATATGAAAATAACACTCAAAACAATGCTTCTAACAAAATCTTGTGAGTACAATTCAATTTCCTAGCACATTAACATATGATATAACTTGAAGCTTAAGAATGTATGAAAAATGATACAATCGTTTGATGTATGATATGTGTCAACACACAGATTCGTATTTAATCAAAAATCCCAAATAAAAATATATTTGAAATGCCTTGGAGTTAACTAGGGTTCTTGGTTTACTTTGTAAAAATGCACAAGTATATTTGAAGCGAACTAGTTAACAAAATCTTTGTCTTGAATACAAACTCAATCAAAATCACAAAGCTTCTTTCAAAGTTCAATCTTTCCACCAAACTAGGTTTTTCAATAAAATGGCCCTATGAACAGAAAATATATATATATATATATATATATGTTTATATACTCTTGAATCCAATAATCAATGAACCAAGCTAACAAGACTTTCTCACAAAATGATTTTTACAAAAATCAACTTTTATATGTGTATGCACACTCAAGATCTAAAACTCTTTCTAAAGACACTCAAGAAAACACAAGATGTGATGAGAGGTTCTTGAGAAATAAAAGCTTGAAAGATCAAACCTCACTAGACGATTGAAGTCCAGTAGAGTAAACAAGTTCCCTTTGAAAATCTGACTTGATTTGCCCAAGCTTGAAGATTTTAGATTGATGTATAGGCAATTGTATAACACTTTTCAATGATCTTGCAACAAGGTGTGTTCTTCTCTTTCTTGTATGTCTAAATTGTGTTCTAGGGTTTAGATATTCATAATATATAGTATATTACCCTTAGAATTATTCTCAACCATTGGATCAATAAGATACTTCGCATGTCTTTTTAATAAAGAACTGATTTTTAGGCTTTCCCGCGAGTTCAGGCAACCAAACTCGACTTTAGGCTCCTGAAGTGTCAACTTCAGGCGCCTGAGGTTCCAAGGTCGGGTGACCAAGGTACCTCTACTAGGTTCTTTCTTTCCCGTTTAATTCTTTAGGTGACTAAACTTAATCTTTAGGCAACCGAAGAAATTCTTCAGGCTACTAAGGTTTGAGTTCAGGCGACCGAAGTCCCCATTTTCTCAAATTTTCATTTCTAATTAAAAATATGCTTGACTCCTTTTCTTGGGTCTTTCATAAAACATATTTTTCATGATTTTGAAAAAATTTCAAGGTCTATGAGAGTTTCCTAATGATGTACATAAAATACATGAATCCTAAAACCATTCTAAGTTATAATGAGCCTCAAATTAAATCATACGAAAATGTAAGTACATGAGTTCTAAATACCCTTTCCCAAGATATTCTTGAACTTTGCCACTTGCATCTTGATTCTAGTACTCTTTGAGTTCTATGGATCTTGCCAAGATTTGTTAACTTTCCGTGCATGCTTAGTGTAAGTCCTGTTCACAAACTCAATGCACAGATCAAATATCAAGTGATTTGTTATTATCAAAACAAGATTGGACTCATAGAGTCAACAATCTCCCCCTTTTTGATGATGACAAATGTACGAGCAAATATATATATATATATATATATATATATATATATAATGAGTTACGCCTAACAAGGCTCCCCCTCAATTAATGCATCAAATATTCAATGAATGACAATATGCTCATGTTCATACACAAAGTGTTTAACCTGAATCCAAATGAAATATGAAATATGCTCATAATGAATGTAATATGCTAGATTTCTCCCTTTGATTATCTCACCCTTTGCAAATTAGTTTTACCAAGACTCTTTGCTTCCATTTTATTATTTTTGCTTTTCCAGATTTTCTCCCCCTTTTGACATCAATAAAAAGGTGTAAACAAATAAAGCATAAGTAGATGCAACCTTATGTTCTTCTCCTCTTAGAGATCTTAAGGTTTTGAATGTATCCAAATGTTGATACCATATATTAATGATATGAACTTTCAAGTGATTAAGTCGTAAGAGATGTTGCTTCCCCTGAATTATATCATGTAACATGATTCTAAGCAACCTCTCGACTATGCATGAGACCTAATTCACGTCTAATTTGTATAAATCTATCCTCTGCAAGTGGTTTCATGAATATATTAGCCCATTGTTCATCCGTGCATACAAACTCAAGTCTTACATCCGCTTTTTGTATATGGTCACGAAGAAAGTGATGTCGTATTTCTATGTGCTTAGTTTGTGAATGTAATATAAGATTCTTTGAGATATTTATTGCACTCGTATTATCATATCTTATAGGAATTGTTTCATAGATTAATCCAAAATCCTTCAGTTGTTGTTTCATGTAAAGCATTTGAGCGCAACAACTACCTGCCGCTATGTATTCAGCTTCAGCTGTGGAAAGAGCGACTGAATTTTGTTTCTTGAAAAACTAAGAGACCAAGGAGTGTCTTAAGAAGTGACAAGTACCATTAGTGCTCTTCCTATCCACTTTACTAACCATATAATCAACATCTGAATAACTAAGAATCTCAAATGATGTGTGCTTAGGATACCATAACCCAATGTCCACGGTTCCTATTAAATATCTAAGTATACATTTAATAGCTAGCAAGTGAGACTCTTTTGGAGCAGACTAAAATCTTGCACAAAAACATACGCTAAACATTATAACTGGTCTACTGGCAGTTAGGTATAACAAGCTACCTATCATTCCACGATATAGTTTTACATCTACTGGTATACCTTTGTTCATCTTTATCTAATTTCAATGAAGTGCTCATAGGTGTACCTAGTATTTTTCCGTCTCACATGTTAAATTTTTTTGAGTAGATCTCTAATATACTTTGATTGATTTATGAATATTCCATGATTTGCTTGTTTAATCTGAAGTCCTAGGAAGAAATTTAGTTCACCCATCATGCTCATCTCAAATTCATTTTGCATTGTATTGGCAAATTCATTACACAATTCTTTATCAGTAGCGTCAAAGATGATGTCATCTACATATACTTGCACTAGGAGAATATCATCTTTCTTAGCCTTTATGAACAGGGTTGTATCTATCTTTCCTCTTATAAATCTAGTTTCCAATAGAAATCCGCTTAGCCTTTCATACCAAGCTCTAGGAGCTTGCTTTAAACCGTACAAGGCCTTTGTTAGTTTATAAACATGATCTGAATTCTTATGGTTTTCAAACCCTGGGGGTTGTTCTACATACACTTCCTCATTTATGTAGCCATTTAAAAATGCACTTTTCACGTCCATTTGATATAGCTTGAAATCCTTAAACGCTGCGTATGCTAATAACATTTGTATGGCTTCCATCCTAGCTACTGGGGAAAATGTTTCTTCAAAATCTATACCTTCTTCTTCGTTATATCCCTGAGCTACTAATCTAGCCTCATTTCTCACAACTATTCCATTTTCATCTTTCTTATTCTTATATATCCATTTGGTCCCTATGATTGATTTATCCTCTGGTCTGGGAACTAAAGTCCATACTTTGTTTCTTTCAAATTGATTTAATTCCTCTTGCATGGATAGCACCCAAGATTCATCCTCTATAGCTTCACTCACATTCCTAGGTTCCTCTTTTGATAAAAATGCAAAATGACTAACCATGTTCCTAAGAGAGGAGCGAATGGCAACTCCACGTAATGGTTCTCCTATTATTTGATCTATGGGATGATTCTTTATGTATTTCCATTCTCTAGGTGGTGCATTTACCTCAGTTGTAGTTTCTTCAATTTCAATGGATGGTTCTCTAAGTTTATTTTTATTTTCTGAATCATTCTCAATTGATAGTTCTTTTAGTTCCTTGTTTAATTCAGGTTCATCTTCATCAATTCTTTTGAGGAAGGGATTTGTCTCATCGAACACTACATGAATAGATTCTATGGCCGTCAATGTTCGTTTATTATATACTCTATAGGCTTTACTATCTAAGGCATATCCTAGGAATATACCTTCATCAGATTTTACATCGAATTTTCCTAAATGCTCATTGTCTCTAAGCACAAAACACTTACAGCCAAAAATATGAAAATATAATATGTTTGGTCTATGGCCATTCCATAACTCGTAAGGAGTCTTATTAAGTGATGGTCTAATTAGAACTCTATTTAGTACATAGTAGGCAGTATTCACTACCTCGGCCCAGAAGTATTTGGGTAATCTATGTTCGTTAAGCATAGTTCTGGCCATTTCTTGTATAGATCTATTCTTTCTTTCAACTACGCCATTTTGTTGTGGTGTTCTAGGGGCTGAAAAATTATGGGCAATTCCTAATGAGTTGCAATAGTCTTCCATGCCTTGATTTTAAAACTCTCTACCCCTATCACTTCGAATTTTGGTAATTGTGTGTCCCTTTTCATTTTGTACTCTCTTGCATAGATTTATAAAATTTTCACATGCTTCATCTTTATGACCTAAGACTAGTACCCATGTGTATCTTGAGAAGTCATCAACTATGACAAAAGCGTATGATTTTCCTCCTAAACTCTGAATTTGGTTTGGTCCAAATAAGTCTAAGTGCAGCATTTGAAGTGGCCTAGTAGTGGAGATCTCTTTCTTCTTCTTAAAGCTTGTTCTTGCTTGTTTTCCTAGTTGGCATGCATCACAGATTTTATCTTTCACAAATTTTGTCTTGGGCAGTCCCTTAACTAATTCTTTCTTAACTAATTTTGAAATTAAGTCCATGTTTGTGTGTCCTAGTCTCCTATGCCAAATCCAACTTATTTCATTCATAGCAGATAAGCATGTTACACTTTGTGAAGTTAGGTTATCAAAACTTGTGGTGTATACGTTTTCATGTCACTTAGCAATGAACAGTATCTTATTATCAGTTTTGTGTTCAACTATGCACTTGTCATGTTCAAATGATACTTTGTAGCCTTTATCACATAGTTGACTTATGCTCAATAAGTTGTGCTTTAGACCTTCAACTAATAAAACATCATCAATAATGAGTGAGGAATCATTATCGACTTTACCGACACCTGTGATCCTTCCCTTAGCATTATCTCCAAAAGTAACAAACCCTTCATCCTTGAGTGTGAAGGATGTGAATTTTGATTTGTCTCCAGTCATGTGGCGTGAGCATACGCTATCCATATACCATCTGTCTTTTGAAGATGTGGATCTTAAGCAAATCTGCAAGACACAATTAAACAACTAGCTTTGGTACCCAGATTGTCTTGGGTCCAGGAGGGTTAGTGCTAGTTTGACCTTTCACCTTCCATACTCTCTTAATTTTTACATCTTTATTTTTTAAAGGACAATCAAATTGTATGTGACCCAACCTTCAACATTTAAAGCATGTAGTATATTTATAATGATTCTTAGTTGGAACAAATGACTTTGATTCTTTTGTGAAATACCCCATGTAAAGTTGTCTTTTCCTTATATTTTCTTTACCATTAAAACCGAGCCCTTCTTTTTCTAGAGAATTTCTTTTAGATCCTAAGAGCTTTTCAAAATTATTTTGTCCTTCAGTAAATTTACAGATAATTTCAACTTTGTCTTTCAAGCCCTTTTCTAACTCCTCAATTTTCAACTCTTTATCCTTAATGAAAGATGCATGGGATTCATTTTGGTGTTCAACAAGATTTGAAAGTTCTTTGACTTTGCTTCTTAACTCAGAAATTTTCTTTCTTTTCTTCTCAAGCATTTTAATAGTGTATAGGTATTCTTGTTTCAGTTCATCATATGACATCATATCATTTTCATTTTCAGATTCACTAAAGTAGTATGAAGATGATGAACGAGATGATTGTACCTCAAAGTCATCATGTGCCATTAGACACAGATTGGCAACCTCGTCATCGCTAGATTCATATTCTAAACTGCTAGTGCTGTGTGTATCCCAGCCGACTTTCAACACCTTCTTCTTTTTCTTTGAAGCTTTTATGAGTTTGGGGCACTTGGGCTTGATGTGTCCAACTTCTTGGCAATTGTAGCATGTTGGTGGATCCTCCTTCTTTTTCTTTATGCTTTACTCTCCTCTTTCCGATTTAGAGTTTTGAAATTTTCTGTTGAATTTTTTGTTCATCTTTAAGAACTTTCCAAACTTCTTTGTTAGCAAGGCCATGTTATCATCCGTTTCAAAATCGCTTCCTTCACTTGAGTAGCTTGATGATGCCTTAAGTGCAGTGACCTTCTTATCTTTGCTTTGTTCATTTTTCCTCTTGTTTATCACCAGTTCATAGGTGATAAGTGATCCAATGAGTTCGTCCACCGACATCTTTTTGAGATTTCTCCCTTCTTCTATTGCAGTAGCTTTAGCTTCCCACACTAGAGGTAATCCCCTGAGTATTTTCCTGATCAACTCATAAGAAGGGTAAGTATTTCCAAGAGCATTTAAAGAGTTAATGATGTGTGTGAATCTAGTGTACATGGATTGTATGGATTCATCAACTGTCATTTTAAATGCTTCATATTCACTAGTGAGCATGTCTATGTTTCTATCCTTTACTTCCTTAGTGCCTTCATATGTAACTTCTAATTTTTCCAAAATTTATTTAGCTGAGTTACATGCCATTACCCTATTAAATTCATTGACGTCTAGTGCACAGAAGAGTATATTCATAGCAGTGGCATTACTTTGAACTGACTTCCAATCCTCTTCAGTATATTCATCTTCAGTTTTAGGTACATTAATCTTATTAATTACTTTCTTAGGAATGTGATTTCCCTTAGTCAAAATTTTCCAAACCTTCCAATCTACGTTCAGTAGATATATGCTCATCCTAGGTTTCCAATAGGTGTAATTTACACCACAGAAAATGGGTGGTCTAGTGGATGAGTGTCCCTCACCAAATGGAGTTACACCAATGTGTGCCATGTGATAGTTTTACAAATTAACTATCAAGTCTAAGTAAACCCGCTTTGATACCAAATGTTGATTAAGGTGTAATCCCAAGAGGGGGGGTGAATTGGATATAAAAAAAAATTAAGCCACTTAGTTTCCTTTTACACACTTCTTATCAATTTACCAACAACTTCTTGTTGCTCAATTAAGTATGAGTGTGGTAATCCTATCTTTGCATGCAATATACTCATTTTAAATATAACGTGGAAAAAAAAG
The DNA here is from genome assembly GCF_029873635.1 of Malania oleifera. NCBI lineage: Eukaryota > Viridiplantae > Streptophyta > Magnoliopsida > Santalales > Ximeniaceae > Malania > Malania oleifera. The sequence goes on along the minus strand of NC_080427.1, from coordinate 88,256,176 downwards.
AGTAAAAGGAAGAGAGAAGACAAACGCGATTTTACAAGGTTCAGCTGACTTGGCCTACGTCCTCGCCTTGAGCAACCACTCAAGGATTCACTAAAAACCCTGCTCCTTAAAGTGGGACGGAGCTTCCCTTACAAACTGCTGCTTACAAGAGGTACAACTCCCTTCTTATCTGCTGCTCACAAGAGATACACCTTCCTCCTCACATCCGGTTCACTACCCGAACCGTGTTTACAATGAAATATAAAAATAACACTCAAAACAATGCTTCTAACAAAATCTTGTGAGTACAATTCAATTTCCTAGCACATTAACATATGATATAACTTGAAGCTCAAGAATGTATGAAAAATGATACAATCGTTTGATGTATGATATGTGTCAACACACAGATTCGTATTTAATCAAAACTCCCAAGTAAAAATATATTTGAAATACCTTGGAGTTAACTAGGGTTCTTGGTTTACTTTGTAAAAATGCACAAGTATATATGAAGCGAACTAGTTAACGAATTCTTTGTCTTGAATACAAACTCAATCAAAATCACAAAGCTTCTTTCAAAGTTCAATCTTTCCACCAAACTAGGTTTTTCATTAAAAAGGCCCTATGAATAGAAAATATATATATATATATATATATATATATATGTTTATATACTCTTGAATCCAATAATCAATGAACCAAGCTAACAAGACTTTCTTAAAAAATGATTTTTATAAAAATCAACTTTTATATGTGTATGCACACTCAAGATCTAAAACTCTTTCTAAAGAAACTCAAGAAAACACAAGATGTGATGAGAGGTTCTTGAGAAATAAAAACTTGAAAGATCAAACCTCATTAGGCTATTGAATTCTAGTAGAGTAAACAAGTTCCCTTTGAAAATTTGACTTGATTTGCCCAAGCTTGAAGATTTTAGATTGATGTATAGGCAATCGTATAACACTTTTCAATGATCTTGCAACAAGGTGTGTTCTTCTCTTTCTTGTATGTCTAACTTGTGTTCTAGGGTTTAGATATTCATAATATATAGTATATTACCCTTAGAATTAATCTCAGCCGTTGGATCAATAAGATTCTTCGTGTGTCTTTTTAATAAAGAATTGATTTTTAGGCTTTCCCGCGAGTTCAGGCAACCAAACTCGACTTCAGGCTCCTAAAGTGTCAACTTCAGGCGCCTGAGGTTCCAAGGTCAGGAGACCGAGGTACCTCTCCCAGGTTCTTTCTTTCCCATTTAATTCTTCAGGCGAATGAACTTAATCTTTAGGCAACCGAAGAAATTCTTCAGGCTATTGAGGTTTGAGTTCAGGCGACCGAAGTTCCCATTTTCTCAAATTTTTATTTCTAATTAAAAATTTGCTTAGCTCCTTTTCTTGGGTCTTTCATAAAACATATTTTTTATGATTTGGAAAACATTTCAAGGTTCATGAGAGTTTCCTAATGATGTACATGAAATGCATGAATCCTAAAACCATTCTAAGTTATAATGAGCCTCAAATTAAATCATACGAAAATGTAAGTACATGAGTTCTAAATACCCTTTCAAGATATTCTTGAACTTTTCTATTTGCATCTTGATTCTTGTACTCTTTGAGTTCCATGGATCTTGCCAAGATTTGTTAACTTTCCGTGCATGCTTAGTGTAAGTCCTGTTCACAAACTCAATACACAGATCAAATATCAAGTGATTTTTCATTATCAAAACAAGATTGGACTCGTAGAGTCAACAATATGCATGTTTGATGATATGCTTATTTGAACTTAATCATTTTTTTTCTCTCTTTGATGTCAAAAGAGGGAGAAGTTTTAAGCAAAAATTAAGCATGGTATTGCAAGAATTGAGCATTAATATAATATATATCAAAAGGAGGAGAAGTATTTGATATTTTTTCATAAACTTGAACTTGAATGAAGTGATGAGCATGATTGTAAAAGAGTTTTTGAAATTGATATTAACTTTGCAAATATTGTTAAGATGATGCTTATTGAAAGGGGGGTCTTTTTAAGGCTCACTCCAATTTTGCTTCTTATTTGTCATCATCAAATAGGGGGAGATGGTTGGCCTTACAAGGCTTAATATCCCTTAATATCCTATTTTGATGCTGACAAACAAGTAGAACTTAACATGCTTTATTTAAGTGATGTATTTTCAGGACTCAATAATGAATGTAAGGTTAAAGAATTCATGAAAGCTTGTACTTCAAATAAGGATGATTACATCAAGCTTGAGGCATGGATTGAAACTTGAAGATCATGAGAGCATTGATATTAAATAAAGAAAAAGAGTTTCAAGAATAAAAGCTCAAGTGATCAACATGGAAAGCTTAAAGTCTATATTAGTGATGAAAGCTTAAGAGAGATAAAGAATTGAAAGCTCACATCAAATTTAGGATCATTAAAGGTTAGCAATAAAGAGAACTCAAAAGCAAAGAGGGGTCACCTCACTCACATTAAATTCAGGATCATTGAAGCTCAGCAATAAAGAGAACTCAAAAGCAAAGAGGAGTCACCTCAGTTCTTAGGACAAGTCTTTGTAAGTACTTCAAGAATGGTTCAAATATGATTTTTCATTTTGAAGCCCACTAGGCAAAGAGACTTAAAGAACTAATTTTTAAAGCCTTGGAACATATTTTTCAAATTAAACAAGTTAAGATTCCAAGTCTAAATTAACAAAGAAGAGAGAAATTAAAAATGTCTTAAAATGATAAATGACTGGTTGACAGACGACTTCCTGTCTATGACAGTCATCTAGTATATTAAAGGACTTAAATTAAGTAAGACAGAAGCTTGATAGATGACTGTCAAGTACTTGACAAACGACTGTAAGTGACAACTGAGATGACTAGGTGTGTTTTTTCAGATGACTGCTACCCTTCTGAATGCTTTAAAAAACTGAGTTGTTCAATGACAGACGACTGCCACCCTGATGACAGGTGACTGCCACCTTACTGTTTGTGAAATATATACTTAAAATGCATGGATAGATGACTGCCAGAGACCACACAGTCATCTGGCTCGCGACAAAGTTTAAAATACTCAACGAATATATTTTTGAAATTTCAAATTACTTGAGGCCCAAATTAATATAAAACTTGGACCCTACTCCAAGTAAACTTGGGGAACAAGCTATATACCTTTGTACATCTATAAATACCCCCAAGTTACATTGATTTGTAAACGAAGAATTCAATTCAGCAATCTAATTTCTCTCAAGCATTATGAAATTGTAAAAGCTCTCTACTGCTTTCATCTTGCATGAAGTCTACTAAAGTCTTGCGATTTTCTCACTGATATTATGCTTCAACTATCAATTATTTCATCCATAGAAAGAATCATACGGCAAAATATTCTTAGAGCTTCAATTTGAATTTCGTAATGTGAATTTTATTGAAGTATATAATTTTTGAATTGTACTAATCAGCTCTTTGAGGAGCAAATTCTTTGTATACAAATATTTGATTTGTATCTTGTAGATTGATGATTCTAAGGATTATTTGGATCGTTAGCTAAGCAAGGGGATGTTGCTTAGAGAGGCAGGCTCTAGCCTATTTGAAGGAGTGACCGAACAAGGGTACATTGCTTGGAGAGGCGGGCTCTAGCCTATTGAAGGAGTGTGTAAAGGTTTGTTCCGCTAGGTAAAGGAACAGGATTAGTGAATCATTTGGTGGTTTTCCAAAGGTGAAGACGTAGGCTAGGTATAAGCCAAACCTCATAAAAATCTCGGTCTCACTCTCTCTTCCTTACTCTTTATTTTCAACAAAGTTTATAAATTGCGTGGATGCTTTATAAAACTATGAATTCTAAGTGTTTGGTTGTTAAATAAACCGGAAGATAATTTGTTTTGGTTTAATCAGCATTGATTGCGAAAACTGAAAGGGACTACGTTGGTTGATCATCCTTAACTTATTAAATTGAAAGTTTATTTAAAATCTGAACATTGGGAAGAAGTGTATTTGCGAATTTTGACATAGGGCTTATACATATTCTGCAAGCATTACATATTGCTACAGGGATATTGTTACAAGAATCAAGTGATTGGTTATTTTCATTGAATGTTTTATGATTGTTAGGTTTGAATGTTGTGCTTGATTGATTGGTTTGGTTGAATAACTAATTACTTGTTTAGTTAAGTAAAAGTGTTGTTGATTGTATAAAAGAAACTAAGTTCTTGTGCGATTGACAAATTAAACAAACAAGTCAATAATTGGTTAAAAGAAATAAATGAAGTTAATGAAGTCTCCAAAGAAATTAAAAGAAAATTTTAAAATCCAATTCACCCCCACCCCCTCTTGGGACTACACCTTGCTTTTCACTTATCAAATAAACCCCCCTTCAAAGCTAATATAGGTGAGGTCTGAAATACTCATTTTCCCTTTTTTTTTTTTTTAATTATAGGGACATACGCTGGCAAAAATTGGGAAAAAGCTTTCAACAATGAGCAAAAAAGTCTTTGGAAATATCCCCAAAATTTGTAAAAATTTATAAAATTTTTTAAAGATTTGTCAAAATTTTCTAAAATATTTTCAAGAAATTTGAAGACTTTTTATCTCTAACTTGATCTCAAAATAGCTAAAAAATATTTTTTTTTCTAAATTTCAAATTATTTTTTATGATTTTTCCCCATTTTTAAAACTAAAAATCCAATTAAAATTAAAATTAAATTCAAAGTAAAATAAAATAAAAAATAAAAAATGGTTCAGAAAAAGCAAATCGGTTCAACCGCCCCGATTAGATTTGGTGGGCCACGTGTCCATCCACAATTGTGACACGTGGCAGCCTCTATTTTCCTTTTTTTTTTTTTTTTGAATTTATTGTGGTAGAGTGATGTCAGCATGACGTCACCTATCATATGTCATCCTCTGGTTGCTTCCTTTTTAAAAAAAAAAAAAATTACTATAGCACGGTGATGTCAGCATGATGTCATTTACCAATGTCAATGTCCAGTTGGTCCTGAAAGTTTGACTATGACCATTAACATGGCAATAATCCAATCATCAGAAGAAAACACAAATCGGACAACTAGGATTACTCTACGTTGCCCCAAAAGTACTTAGACAAAGTCGTGCCATGTGTCACCATTCGCATGGTCACACATGTCCCACTAAACCCTAGGTATAAAACCCTTTTTTTTTTCTTCCCCATTTCTCCCATTTCCCTTCTCTCTGCTCTTCTGCAAACTCTCTCTCTTTGTTGCCTCTCTCTTCGATCCTCTCTCTCTTCTATTCTCTCAGATCTCTCTATTCTATCTCTTCTCTTCTCTTTGTTCTCTCTCCTCCCTTTAATTTTCTCAATTCTCTCTATTTCCTATCTCTTAGATCCTCTAAATTCTCTCCTTTCTCCTCTCTCGGTTCTTTCTCTTCCTTTCTCTTGGTTCTCTCTGTATTCCCTCTGTTCTTACCTAATTTTCTTCTTCATTCTTGTAGATTCAATCTTGGAGAAAGATGGGTGATGGAATCTAGGATTTGAGAGATAAGTTTCTTTTCTTTATTTGTTGTTCTCCTATTTTTCTTTCTAGGTGTTTGTGAGTTTTGTGTTGCTTATTCTCTTGTTGTGTTGTCTGTTATGTTCATTTGGATTGTCTGAGCCCTTTCTCAAGAGCCAAGTAGACTTCCAAGCTTGACTTGGGTTTGGGTAGAACCTGAGTTAAGGTTGGGTTTGGGATTAGTGTTGGTTTGGTTGAAGGCTGAGTTAAAGGGATTGGGCCTACGTCCAAATCGGTTTAAAATAAGCCCAAGTGGGCTTGTAATGAGGCCAGTTAAGATGATTGGGCCTAGGTCAATTTTGATTTTAAGCCCATGTGGGATTAATTGGGATTTGGGCTTTTTAAAATAGAGTTTTTAGAACTAGGATTGGCTTTTAAAACAGCTTGGGGCTTCTTCTTCTTTTTTTTTTTTTATAAAATGTAGGTTTGGTCCTATGCTTTTAAGAAAAGGTGGGCTCTAGTTTTTTTAAAATATGGTCTTTGTCTAAAGAAAAATATAGGCTTTGGTGGCCTAGGCTTGGGCTTCTTAAATGACTTCAACTTGGGATTTTTAAAAGAAATGGTGGGCTCTAGGCTTTTTCAAAATAGTGGGCCCTAGTCTTTTAAAACAATTAGAGTCAAGGCCTTTACAAGAAACAGTGGGCTCTAAGCCTTTTTCAAATTAGTAGGCTCTAGTCTCTTAATTCGAGGTTTTTAGAAATTTGTTCTTGGGGCTTCATGGGCTTCAACTCAAGGATTAGTTGCATGAGGGGAGGGGGGAGGGGGGGTCCTTGGTCTGTTTTGCAAAAACTAGTATATAACCACTTGTGCTTTACTGAAATTATGAACATGGAAGCAAAGCAACCTACAAATAAAATGAAAGGCTAACCTTAGGTCTTCCACTTCTTTTCCAAGCTTCTGACTCTTCTTTCCTTTTGTTTTGCGCCTATGAGAACCTTGTCTGCCATAGGGGACCCTCTGTTCTTTAGTCCTTTAGCAGTCTAAGCACTTAGCTTGCTCAAGAATGACTCAGAATTCACCATTGATATTCCTCACTCTACTCTCTCAATTTATGGATCTCTTTAAGAGACACCAAGTGAATGTGTGTATGGCCTCTCAATCGTGTATTGCTCAATTTCCTTTTGTGTCTCTCGAATGCTTTGTGTGACTCTTAATTGCTTTGTGTGTCTACCCTCTTACAGAGGCCCCTATTTATAGGGTTAAGGCCTCGACAAGCATTAAAATCAAGTCAACCCATCATAGGCAATAAATGAACCCTTTACCTATTGCCTATTTCCAAATTCCCCTCTTTCCATGCATGTTCTTGCTTTCCTACACAAAATTCCCATCCTAGGCTTAGGCTCATTGAAACCTAGTTTCCCTTGCCGATTTCCTTCCATATGGGTTTCAAGCCGATTAGTTGGATTGGGGAACAAATCATCCTTCTTCATTGAAAATCATTCAATTTTGAGAAAAAAATCATTCAATTTGATTTTAGAATCAACCAATTTTATGAGAGAAATCCCCTATTTTTATTGCTAATTTTTCCCTAACTTTTTCTTTTTTTTGCATGTGTGCAGGTGTGGGCAGGGGCCTTCGGGAAGATTCGAATGTTCTTTGCATATTCCCTATGTATTTTTTTTTAATTTTTTTGTATCACTTGTATTTCCTTGTATTTTTTATGTATTCCCTTCATTCTGTATTTTCCTATTGTGTTCCGGACCCCCTTTTGTATTTTGACATTTTTTGTATATTCTCTTATTTTCTTTGTATTTTGTACTTTCTTCATGAAATAAATAAATATATAATTTTGTTATATTCAACCCCAGACAAAATGGGGTGCCTACAAATAGCAGAAAATTGGATTATTTTTTATTAAACTTAACTTTTTTGGGTGCCATATAAAACCTTATAAAAGTAAAGAAACTTTAGAACTATTTGAACAAGCTAGAAGGTCATTTCATAATAATAAAAGCAATTCAAATTTTTTTGTAGTCAAGATGAATTATAAAAATTAATAAGACAAAATAACCTCCACTATATCAGTTTGATGTATACATTCTACATGCTTTTTTTATAGTACATTTTATCAACATAATGATGACCTTAACTAGGGGTGAAAAAACGGGCCATGACTCGTCGAGTCACTCGGACCTGCCTGTTTTAAACGGGTTTGGGTTTAGGGAATGAAAAGTAAGGTATACTCCCAAGAATGGGGTGAATTGGGATTTAAAATTTTCTTTGCAAACTCTTTTCATAAGTTCCTTTAGTTAATTTCTAATCCCAGCTATCTTTCTTTTCAGCTGTCACACACAAACACAATGATCAAGAACCTTTGAACTTTAACCAACTCAATCACACAAGAATAATTGGTTTGCAATGACCAACACTCAATTCAATCAATAAGGTAAGTTTGATTTCTCAATAAAATAGAAATTTCTGCAAGCTTCCAAAATTCAGATTTTGATATCAAACAAATTACTTGAGTTTAAGTATGTTAATGAACTTTGATATTTATTAACATACTCCCATTAATCAAGGTTTCCGCAATCAGTACGTCCTTTAATCAAGGTTTCTACAATTCCCAATGACAAATTAATTTTTAGCAATTAAGTAAGCATCCACGCAATTTATATATGCAGAAAATTAAAGAGAGTAGGGTAAGGAGAGCGACGCCATATTTTTACAAGGTTCGGTCCAAGACCTACGTCCTTGCCCCAAGAAAACCATTGTGAGGATTTCCCTTTCCAACTTTTTTACTATGCCAAAATTACAACCTCTCTAACAAGAATACCCTCTCGTTAGTCTAGCGATCCAATCCCCTAAACCATCAAAATATCTCTCTAGCAAGAATCCCCTCTTGCTAGTCCAACGATTCAATAACTTGAACCATCAAAAATCAAGAAGAAACGTTTTGGTGTACAGTGACACTCTCAAAAGAGCTTATTAGTACAATTGAATGCACAATCAATATACTTCAATTAAATGTCAATATAGAAAGAATTGAAGCTCAGAAATTTATCATTGGGTTCTTTCTTAGATTTGAATATCTTAGTTTTTGAGTAATAAACCATGTGATTTGATCAGAAAGAACTTTAGCAGAGTGTTTGCAATAAGGTTTTGAAGAGTATGAACAATATAGTTTGATTGCTGATTGTAAATGTTGGAGTGTAAAATCTTTAGGTTTTCCTATGTATTTATAGATGAAAAAAAAAACTTCTATTTCGTGCTCCCCAAGTTGCTTTGAGTATTTCCAAAGTTATTACAAAATTTGGGATCCAAGTCATCAAATTTGGAAACTTTTCTTCACTGTTTAAATTTGACGATTACGAAGTTCAGTCAACTAGACTATTGGGGTCAGTCGCCTGATCTTTTAAAATCCAATGAAATTTCAAAGTCATAATGGGATCAATCATGTAAACTCATAGGGTCAGTCGAGTGGGCCTATTCTATTTGCCCAATTTATTTCATCATAAATGGTTAGTCACCTGACTAGAACACGTTAGTCGCTTGATTGTGCAATAACATATGCTTTTATAATTTGGTTTCCAAATACTTTTGTTAACTTTTATACTTGCCATATTGCTTTGAGACTTTTGAAAATAATTTTTGGGGTTTTCAAAATTTGGCCTCTAAGTCAATAATGAAACCTAAGAGCTTCAATGCATCCATATTGACATTAAATGAAGTACTTACATAAGACTTCTTAAGACTTAAAACTTTCTAAGCACTAAGTCTTCATGTTTGTCTTTCTTTGAGTCCATATTGTCTTCAAACTTCAATATACTTCAAGCTTTCATCAAATTTTCTATCTTTGAATAAGATCTTTTAAGCTTTCACTTGACCACTTGTCTTTAAAATATAGACTTTCAGTAAAGCTTGTGAGCACTTGATCTTGAATTTATATGCTTGATTCCTGAAACATCATCACTCAAACAAAACCCATTAAGTTCCCTTAATTTTTTATCATCAAAATAATATTTGTAAGCCTTGTTAGGCTACGAGGGATTTCAACCCGTTTAACAGGCGAGTCACTGGTTGACCTGTTTATAAACGGATCAGGTTTGGGCTGGCTCACCCATCGGGTGACCCGTTTATTTGGCTCCTATTCCTATATATAAACACATTAACCTTACTCCATGAAACCCTAAATTTCCTTATAGTCACGGCTATCTCTTACTAGATTTCACTACCCTTGTCACTTCTACTTCGTCGCATGGGAGATAGATGGCCATCTTCATGAATCATCGTCCGGTTGCAGACTTGCAAAGTTGCAGTATCCTTCTTCCCTCCCCCACAAAATCCCAACCCTGACTCCAGGGCTTCGCCTCTCTCTCATAGATAGTCTCCTCTCCTGTGGCAGATCCTCTCTCCTCTCTGGCCCTTGACTCTCGCTCTTTACTCTCGCAATCGTAGCCTCGCAAGTCAGTTCAAACTTTGACATCGCAGTTCTCCCCTCATTTTTGATCTGATCTGCTAGAACAAATCTAGTCATTCTCAGGGCTCACCGTCGTCTCCGTAACTGTTTTTGTCTCCATCTGCCTCTCCATCTCCAACTGACTCGTGGTCATTCAATCTTAGTGGTTTACTGATTTTGTTGGAATTTGATACGTGAGGAAGCCGAGAGAGAGAGAGAGAGAGATGTGACAAGTGAGGAAGCTTGATTCCCTTTCAACCATGAGAGAGAGATGTTCTGTAATTTGAGACTTTAAATTTTTAAATAAATAAAAGAGAGATGTACTGATATTTTGGGTTTTGAAATTTTAAAATAAATAATTTTTTTAAACGGGTAACCCGCGATCCGCCCGTTTATTAAATGGGTGGGTTAGGGTTTATATGATTAGCACCCGTTTAACCTCGACCTGTTAATTACTTGACCCGTTTACAACCCGGCCCATTGGCAACCCGCCAGGACATGGCCCGTCTGCCCGTTTTACCATCCATATCCTTAACATTCACTTTGTAGATAATCAAGCTAAGAAATTCTTAAACTACAAAAAAGTTTTGTTAAACAATAAATATTGTTTAAAAGAGTAACATAATTTTCCCATTAGCAAATCCATATCATCAAAGTACTTCAACTACATGATGAACCTTAAGAAAAGTAAAAACTTGATTGAGTATATAGTAGTAAAACATGCAAAAAGTAAAAACTTAATTTAGCAAAATAGTAAAACATGCAAACTACACGGATGTCAAGATCGATAATGAGTATAAATAAGAGCAAAGAGAATTCAATAATTTGGAAAGATGACAAAAAAATGGCTTGGATTTCTTTAATTCATGGTCTCTAAGTATTGTCCTTGTAAAGAGAGTGAGCTTTTTCTTGTTGAGCTTCTTCCATGTAAGCTAATTTCCAATGGTTGGAAACTTCATATTTCCATATGATGTATGATGTTATAACCATGGGTGATAAAACCCATATTGTATTCTTATTAATGCTCAATAAAGTCCTAGCAGATTGAGTATATTAAAAATCCAACTAAATAACTAAGGTGTGAAGGTCAAAATGGAGAACTGCTCTTCAGTGACCATGTAAATGTAGAAATGCCATTTTTTTTCTTATAATTTCCATGTATACTATACTCGATAAGTTAGTATCATTACATATTTTTTTGTCGGTTTCAAGCAATTAAAATGAAAGATGTAGGTCTATGTAACACTTGGGATTCCACTACCCCATCCATTCTAGGCATTTTTAGCATTTGATCACATCAACAAATATTTTTTCAAAGCTTCATCTACTATTAGTGCCAAATACTAAATTTATCTTTTCCTTAGAATAGCCAATTTTGAAAAGCCCCTATGTTTTAAGTTACTCATAATGATTTACTTTTTTCCCTTCCTAAAATGTAAAGAACTATTAATGTGCATGCTGAATTTGATGTTGTAATCAATTAGTTAATTTATTGAACATGTGAAGTGTTTAGCTACATGTTCACCTATAACTTTTCACAAACTTAAAAATTCCAAAAACCCTGCTAGTGGGATTAGTTTTGATTTATAAATATCCATGAAAAATTGATTTGATTGCATTTATATAGCAAATTGAGACCTGTTGGCCCAACATCGGTTACAAATCTTATTTTGATGATAACAAATCAAGAGTATTTAACATGTTTTGGTTAAAGTGATGATGTTTCAAGAATCAAGTATATGAGTTCAAGATTAAGTAATCACAAGCCTTATTGAAAGATTACATTCCACGGACAAGTTGAAAAATGAAAGCTTAAAGAGTATGAAAGCATGGGTTCAAAGATGATTTGATGAAAGCTTAAAAGAGTATTGAAGTTCAAAGTGAAGATGGACTCAACAAATGACAAACATGAAGACTCCGAACTTAGAACATTTTTAAGTCTTAAGAAAGTCTTTATGTAAGTACTTCATTCAAAAGTAAATATGGATTCTTTGAAGCTTACTAGGATAAATCATTTACTCAGAGACCGTATTTTGAAAAACCCTAAAAAATATTTTCAAGAGTCTCAAAGTGTTTTGACAAGTATAAAAGAACACAAAAGATTTTAGAAATAAAATGAAAAACAAAATTTTTGAACTATCCAGGCGATTAACTCTTGTTGGCCCAGTCGACTGAACTTTATACATAACAAAATTAGGTAAACAATAAAGGTCTAGTCGACTGACCCTGGTGAGCATAGTCGACTAACCCTACGCTGACTTTGAAATTTCATTATTTTTCAATAGCCCAGGCGACTGACCCCTTGACGTCCTATCAACTGACCCTTCGAAATTCAAATTTTTAAAAGTAACGAGAAGTTTTCAAAATTGAGTTTTTGAATTCCAAACATTATGAAAGCTTGGGAAACACTCCAAGTTACTTGGGGAACACAAAATTCACTTTCTAAACTCTATAAATGTCCTTCCCCCCAAGACAAAGGATTTTATACATATCAAGAATAAAAATCAACCATCAAGCCTTATTGCTTACAATCTTCGAAAGCTCTCTCGCTCACATACTTGTTGATGTTTTCTACTAAGTCTTATTGAGATTTTCTCACCAATATTTGCACACAAATTCTGATTCTTTCAATCAAAGGAAGAAGATTACGGTGATAGATATCTAAAGTTTCAAATTCTCTATATTTGATATTTTGATTTGAAGTATATAGTTGTGCTTTAAACTTTTACTAATCAAGCTCTTGTTGAGAGTGTCTTTATGCGCCAAATTCTCTTGTTGTTTTGTTGAAGGTTCAAGATCGCTGAATCGTTGTACTGAGCGTGGGGTATTGCTTTGAGAGGAGGGCTCTACCCTATTAAAGGAGTGTTGTAAAGGTTTGCTCTGCCCGTAAAGGAGTGGTATAGTGGAATCCTTAGGTGTGTTGCCCAAGGTGAGGATGTAGGCGGGGATAACTCTCAGTGTCACTCTCTTCCTTACTCGATTTAATTTTATGCACATATATCAACTACGTGGATTGAAATCGAATTATTGAAAATTAATTTGCTTTTGGGAAATGCAGAAAGCAAAAGGGAGTACGTTGGTTGATCAATAGATATTGCAGAAATTGTAAGGGAGTACGTTGATTGATTGACACCCAAGACTCATTAATATTGAACGTAGTTTATTTAAATTCTAAGATTTGGAAGCTTGATTGGATTCTTTGTTTCTTTTCATATCAAAATCCAGCTTACCTTGTTAAGTGGGTTGTCATATTCAAAAGCTAAATCTTGGAAGCATCGTTGAAATTGATACATTGTTTCATATTGTGAAGCTTATCATGGTTGATTGAATTGGTTTATTTGGTGTTGATTTAAAGTGCTGGAATAAGTCTTGGTAAAATTATAAAGTATTCAATACTTAAAACTGAATTAATTCTTAGCTAAACGTGTCATTGAAATTCACATAAATTATACATGTGTGATTGCTGAAATTAAAAAGAATTAGGAAAGATTTAATAAAAGAGGTTATAAAGAAATTTTTAAATCCCAATTCACCCCCCCCCTCAGGAGTACACCTTCCTTTTCAATTAGTATCAGAGTGGGGTTGTAGTAAATCTTAACCTAGAAACTACATAAAGATCTCTATGGCACGCCTAGGTGTATCTCCTTTTGTTAAGGGTCAATCCTCAACTAGACCTCCTATTTTCTGTGGTATAAACTATACCTTTCAAAAACAAAGAATGAGAATCTATTTACAAACCATGGATTGGAAAGCATGGAACTAGACCACTATGCACACTCAGCCCAACAAACCTATACTCCTGCTCCCCAGGATGTCTGAATACTACCTCTTTCTTACAACAATTGACACTGGCACAATTGGCGGCTAGCCAATACTTTCCTAGAATCACATCAAACCTATGCATATCAAATACCACTAAATCAGCTAGTAGCATTCTCCTCTGAATATCCACTCGATAGCCTCCACTACTATTCCTATTGGTGTGGCCATAGATAATTCGAAATCTAATAGAAAAGTTTCTATCCCATGCCATTTGATATATCCCAGAGATATGAAATAATGTGTCGCTCTTGAATCAAATAACACAATAGCTTTATTTGAAAATATAAAAATAGTACATGTCACCACATCTCCTACATTCTTTGCGTCCCCCAAAGTTAGTGTATAAAACCGCACCAGAGCAGTGTTCCTCTACTCGCTACCTCGGGGTGCTTGGTTATTTCCTTGAAATTATCTAGGAGTGGGAGCATTACTCGGCAAAGCACGACAATCTTGTGCCATGTGACCAAGTTTACCGCATTGATAACATACATACATTCATTCTATCTTGACATTCCCCCACGTGCCTCGTATTACATCTAGGGTAAGTAGAATAGGACTAATCACCCTGATACCCTCAGTTTTCCATCTCTTGTCTCTGACCCCCACTATTGCTATCTCTTGTTTGTGGGCCCTGATTGGTACTTGCTGGAAAACCAGGAGGCATGGGCCTCTTCCTTTGACTATGTACCCTTGTACTCCTCTACAGAGTTGTCTCAATCACCATGGCTTTATCCACTAATTTTGAGAAGGTCTGAACCTGAAAAGCCACCATCTGCTCGTAGATCCCCTGTCTCAGGCGTCTCTCAAATCACCTCGGCTTCTTCTCCTCATCTGGTACCATATACGGGGCAAAGCAGGATAGCTCCACAAATTTAGCTGTGTATTGCTAGATTGTCAGGTGCCCCTGGATAAAATTCAAAAATTCCTCCGCTTTAGCATTCTTGGTAGTAGTGGGAAAGTACCGATCGAAGAAAATTTCCTTGAAATGACTCCAGGTCAAAGTTGCGGGTGTTGGCCTCTATTCCTCTAATAGCCTCACTAATCTCCACCAATATTTAGCCTCCCCAGTCATCTTAAAAGTAGCAAACAAAACTTTCTGCTTCTCAGTGCATGAAAGGATTGCCAATATTTTCTCAATCTCCTGGACCCAATTTATAACGACCCAGAAATTCATACCATTTTTATTATATATATATATACACACACACACACACACACACACACACACACAAAGAAGCTATATTTCAAAACTCTAATACCCTGTATACATATTCATATCATCATCACGACCCAGAGTGGGTGCCGTGATAAATTGTGCATTCCATGTATAATACCTTTGCATCAGAAAAACATAAGTATCCAAACTATAACCCAAAATACACAATACTAGAGTACTACAGATCCACCAAATACAAAAATGTACACCTTTACCAACAATTCCAAAATGCTGAGGGATCTACAACTCAGCCCAAAACTCACCCCAGAACTATGTCAACTTAGTCGTCTCCTCTATCTCTGAGCTGGCCCTGCATATCTCTTTGGGTACCTGAAATATTTATAATGCTAGGGTGGGATGCCTCTCAATTAGGAGAAACATGTTATACCAGTGTGTGGCATATGAGTTTATACACAAAACATAATATTTTATTAAAACTATAAATGAGATATCATGTAAAAGTATCTGTACTATAACCCATAGCTATGTCATTGAAAATACAGTAATTCTAAGTTAACCATTCAAACATAATTCTATCTATAATATATATAATCTCTGTTTTCTGTGTACACTATATATGTATATAATTCTCAAAACTTCTCTCGATGGTTGTATGTCATGATTTAACCCCTCATGATAGGGTTATGCGGCCTATAGGCGGGACTAAACACTAGCTGGCACTACTAGTGCTAATCTAACTGTATTTATGTATATGTTTATAGCACGAAAGGCCTGCTCCACCTGGTCCATATGCCAAGGAGCCCTCTACTCTACCTGTGAGACAATTGGCATTCAACACCATACTTTATTTGAGACATATGGTTGCACTATCTATACTATATAGCTATGGTACCATGCTCTATAAACTGCTCTGTTCCATTAGGGTCTAATACTATATAATACTATTTATATACAAAATCTATCTGTTTTACCATGATTCTATATGAACTGTATTTACCATGATGCTGTAATTCTTTGTATTAACCATGACACTATGATATAACTATATATCTGTGTCAACTATATTTCTGTATGTCATGGTTCTATGCTCTGTATATCATGTTTCTATAAAACTCTGTATAATCATGATTCTGTAAAACTCTGTATAATCATGATTCTGTAAAACACTGTATAATCATGGTTCTATAAAACACTATATAATCATGGTTTTATAAAACTCTGTGTAATCATGGTTCTGTAAAACACTGTATATTCATAATTCTTATAAATTGTTGTATATTCATGATCCTGTAATATGAATTTCATGATACTGTACAAACTGTATGTCATAATTCTGTATAAACATGTGAACTATAATTCAGTAAAATACTGTATAGCCACAGCTTTGTAAATTAAATTGTATAACGTAATTCTGTAAAAACTATATAATCATAATTCGGCAAATATGTATAAAAATTTTGTAATATTTTAGTACTACTCATGCCACACAGTTAAATAAAACTCATTAAATATAATATGTAATACTGTATAATTTTCATGCTCTTATATGTTCAAAATCATACTGTGTAACTCATAATCAAATACTATGCTTTACTGATAAAACTTCTAATTTAACCAACATAAAATATTTCCCTTACTTGACTATCTGAGAACTATTTATTATTTTCCTATTTCACGCTCGTAGTGTTCGTAATTTCAATGCCCTGAAATGGTACACATGTATTACCCTAATCAATCAACTGAATTTGCTAAAATTGTCGTGTTCACACTTTTCCCAAACTAGCATATTCTTAATTTATCTACTGAAAATCAACCAGACAAATATTATCATTTTTACCTTATTTCCTAGGAAAATACCCGCCGAAACTCTAACTCATGCCTACAACTTTTACACCATAACCCTATTTTACAAAATTCCAATTCCTTAGTTCAACCCCAAAAATTGCATTCACATCTAAACCTATACCTTCAATAAATTAATAAACCAACCATAAACACCCTAACAACATCCATACCTCAGTTTTGGGATGGTGGCCCGGAACCCCAAACTAAAATTCTGCTCTGCCTAGTTTGCAGAGAATCTTCCCAGGAAACCTATGATGGTTCCTGATCGTTAGTCTAGGCTTCAATGGAATCGGAATCGAAGAAAAATGGGAGAAGAGTCGTAGGGTTTATAGTGAGAGAGAGAGAGAGAGAGAGAGAGAGAGAGAGAGAGAGAGAGAGTTTAATTTTAATGTTTCAAATGAATCTCTTAGGTTCCTTTATAATCTTCATTACTCATGAGAAAACCGTCGTCAATTTTCTCAAACTCCCAAAGAATCATCACCAATTTTCTATTTAACTAGCCCAAAAATTACTGTTTACCCGTTACTGACCCGCGTAACACCCCAAAACCGTCGCCGATTTTCTTCCCCCTTCAGAAAACCATCACTGGTTTTTTCCTGCCTCAACCAAAAATCCATTTTTATTATTTTCTTTTATTTATTATAATTTCAAGGTCACTGCATTCTAACCTCCTTAAAAAATTTCATCCTCGAAATTATTGTCTATACATGTACACCATCATCTGAGGAAAAAATTTCACTACTTATTTTATTTATTACACTCACTTATGGCAGAGGAATACCATGGTTACATATATGGTTTTGAGATATTACAGAAACTAACCAAAATTCTCCCAAAACTCACTATATCCTATAAATAAAAACACAATTATACATACACTATCTAGCACTACATAAAAATAAAATCAAAACTATACTTACCTCATTTGAACCATTACCTTTCATTTTCTTATTAATGTGGATCCCCACTGAATAAATGTGGGTACTTCTTTCGTATTATCTCCTCTATCTCCCACGAGGCCTCCTCCACTGTATGATTCCTCCATAGGACTTTTACTAGTGGAATTTTCTTGGTGCGCAACTCCTGTTCTTTTCTATCTAAAATCTCCATTGGTATTTCTTCATATGCTAGAGTATCACTAAGCTCTATCTCCTCGTAGCTTGTCACATGGGAGGGGTCAGGGACATATTTCCTTAGCATGGAAACAAGGAATACGCCATGAATCCCGGATAGAGATGGTGGTAAAGCTAGCATGTAGGCAACTGAACCCACTTTCTCAAGTATCTCGAATGGGCCAATAAACATAGGGCTCATTTTACCTCTCTTCCCAAACCTCATAGCTCCTTATAGCGATGCTACTCTTAAAAATACATGGTCTCCTACATCAAATTTCAACTTCCGGTGATGAGTATCTACGTCACTTTTCTGTCGACTCTCAGCTGCAATGATTCTATCTTTAATAAGTCAAACTTTATTGTATGTCTACTACACTAACTCTGGTCCCAAAACTCGCCTTTCACCCATTTCATCCTAATATAGTAGAGAACGACACTTCATACAATATAATGCCTCGTAAGGCGTCATCCTAATGCTGGCCTAGTAGCTGTTATAATATGCAAACTTAATCAACGGCATACACTAGGTCCAACTACCCCTGAAATCTAGCACGCATGCTCGTAACATATCCTTAAGTATCTAGATAGTCCTCTTTTTCTGCCCATCATTCTAAGGATGAAATGCTATTCTGAATGCTAACTGAGGCCCCAAAGCTTCCTACAAGCTCCTCCAAAATTGTGATGTAAATCGTGGGTCTCGGTATGAAACTATGGATACTGGCACACCATGGGGTCGAACTATCTCCTGAATGTATAATTCTGCTAGTCTGTTCATAGAATAGCTAACTTTAATAGGGAGAAAATGAGCGGTCTTCATCAATCGATCAACGACCACCTAAATAGCATTCTATCTATGCAGTGCTAGTGGTAAACTTGTGATGAAATCCATAGATATATGATCTCACTTCCACTCATGGATATGGAGTGGCTGTAATTGTCCTGTCGGTCTCTAGTGCTCAGCCTTTACCTGTTGGCACGTCAAAAGTTGCTCCACAAACTCTTCCATTTCCCCTCTTTATACTGCTCCACTAGAAAGATTCTCGAAGGTCCCAAAAAATTTTAGTGCTTCTTGGATGTACCGTGTAAAGGGATTTATGAACCTCCTCTAGAATAGCCCTCCTAATTTTAGCATCTGTAGGTATGCACAGCCTTGTACAAAACCTCAAAGCTCCATCATCTGATATACTGAACTCCTTTCCCTATCCATCCTGCACTTTATCTATCAATTCTACCAATTCTGCATCATTCCTATGAGTAGATTTTTTCCTCTTCTGTAAGGTAGGCTGTAACACTAGGTTGGCAATAAATGTTTGGTGATCATTTTCTTTTAACTCCACACCAAGCCTCTCTAAGTCCATCTGAATCGAATGTCAAATCTCCACTGCTGACAATGCTGCTCCCACTGATTTTTAGCTCAAAGCATCAACCACCACGTTTGCTTTCCTTGGGTGGTAGCTGATAGTGCAATCATAATCTTTAATGAGCTCTAGCCATCTTCTCTACCTCATATTCTCTTCTTTCTAGTTGAAGAAATACTTCAAACTCTTATGGTTAGTGAAGATCTCACATCTCCCACCATAAAGATAATGCCTCTAAATCTTTAGAGCATACACCACTGCAACTAACTCAAAATCATGTACCGAGTAGTTCTTTTCATACTCTTTAAGCTTTCGGGAAGCGTAAGCAATAACCCTCCCATCTTACATCAACATGCACCCAAGCCCCTTCTGGGATGCATCACTATATATAACAAATTCATCCTCTCCTGATGGAATAGATAATACTGGACCCAAGCCCCTTCTGGGATGCATCATTATATATAACAAATTCATCCTCTCCTGATGGAATAGATAATACTGGTACAGTGACAAGCCACTCCTTCAATTCCTAGAAGCTCTGCTCACATTTGTTAGTCCATTCAAATCTCATATTTTTTTCTCGCGAGTCATGTCAGTGGACCCGATAATCTAGAAAAGTCATCCAAAAAATGCCTGTAGTACCCTGCCAGAACTAGGAAACTCCTAACCTCCTAAACATTCTCCGGTCTCACCTAATTCACCACAGCTTCTATCTTACTTAGGTCTATTGATATGCCATCCCTAGAGATCACATGCTCGAGGAAAATGACTTGCCTCAACCAGAATTCACATTTTTTGAATTTAGTATATGACTTATTTTCTCTTAACACCTGAATACCAACCTCAGATGATCCTTATGCTCCTAAAAACTCTTTGAGTAAACCAGTATATCATCAATAAATACCACAACAAACTAGTTAAGTACTGATGGAACACCCGATTCATTAGGTTCATAAACACTGCCGATGCATTAGTCAGACTGAACGGCGTTACCAAGAACTCATAGTGCCTATACCTAGTTTGAAAAGCTGTTTTCGAAACATCCACTGCTTTAACTGTTACCTGGTGATATCCCGACCACGGGTCAATCTTGGAGTAGACCTAGGTCCCCTAGAGCTAATCAAATAAATCTTTAATTTTGGAAAGAGGATATTTATTCTTAACTGTCACTTTATTTATTTCTCTATAATCAATGCACATTTTCATAGTCCCATTTTTCTTTTTCACAAACAGAACTTGTGCTCCCTAAGGCGACACACTAGGCCTGATAAATCCTTTATCCAACAACTCCTGCAACTGGTTTTTCAATTCTTTCAGTTTAGCTAAAGCCATTCTATAGGGTGCCTTAGTGTTATTTGTGGCTCTTATACTTCTATTTTGATAAGAAAAGAAGGAATGAGGAAAAACATGAAGGGGCGAGCACAATAGGACTCGTCGACGAAGGGCCTATGCTTGTCAACGAGGGAACAACAGAGGCTCATTCGATGAAGGCTCTGAAGCTAGTCAATGAATAATTACCAAGAGCGAGAAATTTCAAACTTTTGGCTCCGTCGATGAGAGCCTTGTATTCATCAACGAAGGTTCTTCTTGGTCTCATCAATGAAGCTCCTCTGTTCGTCGACGAGGAGCACCTGGGCTGTGGCAGTTTGTCTAAATTTTTGAATTTTGAATGTTGGGTGGTTGGGCAAATGGGGGGAAACCTCCGAGGAAACTCTATATATTTCCTCTGGGCATTATTTAAGAGAGAGAGAGAGAGTGGTCATTATTGAAGTGTATTGTGTACATTGTGATTTCCATAGTGAAATTTTGTGCTTTTTGCTTCCGTGAATGTAGACTTTTCCAAACCACGTAAATCTTTATGTTTTTGTGCTTATTGGTTGTGTTATTATTTCTTGTTGTTGATTCCACTATGCAATTTCATTATACAATCCATATCTCAACAAATTGGTATTAGAGCAATTGTAGTTATGGCATTGGGATCGTCTTTTGCAAGACTTGACATTGTCAAATTCGATGGAACCGGAAACTTTGGTCTATGGAATAGGAGAGTGAAGACATTCTTGTGCTACAAGGAATGGTTAAGGCTCTTCTTGATACTCAACCGGAAGGAATGGATGAGGCAACATGGCTAGATTTGAAATCAAAGGCAGCGTCAACAATACGCTTGTGTTTGGTCGATGAAGTTCTCTATCGAGTGATGGAGGAGGATTCTCCAGTGGCTATCTGGCGAAAGTTAAAAATTCGGTACATGTATAAATCCCTCAATAACAAACTTTTCTTAAGCAGCGTTTATATTGGCTTAAGATGGTAGAAGGATCTAGTCTAGATCTACACATCATTGTGTTTAATCAAATCATAAGTGATCTTATGAGAGTTAATGTGAAGTTTGATGAGGATGATAAGGCTTTGATGTTGTTAAATTCTTTGCCCTCAACTCATACCTACAAAAATCTTGTGACCACTCTTACGTGGAGAAAAGAAACACTTGATTGGAAGAGGTAATAAGTGTTTTGTTAAATTTTCATCAAAGGTTGAAAATATGTGATGAAAGGGAAGGACTTGTGGTAAAGGGTTGTAATGAGCGAGGAAAAGGAAAGCTTAAAAATGGGTTTAATCGAAAATCCCGAAATCAATCCAAGAAGAAGAAGGAAATCTGGTGTTATAAATGCTGTAAAAAGGGGCATGTGAAACTAGTGTATCCGGATTGTAAAAAAGGTAATGCTAATAAGCATAAGGGGATTTCTAAATCTGTGAATGTTGTTTAAGAATAGGATTCAAAAAATGGTGATGTTCTATCAATTTCAGCAGAGTCGGATAATCTAACGGACTCTTGGATACTTGACTCGGCATGTTCTTATCACATGACTCCAAATAAGGAGTGGTTCGGCACTTATAGGTTAGTAAATTCTGGATCAATTCAACCCTAAACCCTAAACCCTAAATGCAGCAGATATTCTAAGCAAATCGATTACTTCATAGAAGTTCAATCATTACTTGGACTTACTCCATGTCTCCAAGTGATAGAAGGGAGACATACCCAACCAAGCATTTTTAAGTTCAAAGTGAAGTAGTTTATGTTTTTCAAATTCTCCTAAGAGGCATATAATCGCTAAGGTTGAGATTGTTATTTGTGGCTCTTATACTTTTGTTTTGATAAGAAGAGAAGGAAGGAGGAAAAACATGAAGGGGGCAACATAGCAGGACTCGTCGACAAAGGACCTATGCTCGTCGATGAGGGAACAACAGAGGTTCATTGATGAAGGCTCTAAAGCTCGTCGATGAATAATTACCGAGATCAAGAAATTTCAAACTTTTGTCTTCATCGACAAAAGCCCTATATTCGTTGACGAAGGTTCTTCTTGGTCTCGTTGACAAAGCTCTTGTGTTCGTCGACAAGGAGCGCCTGGGCTACGACAGTTTGTTTGAATTTTTGAACTTTGAACATTGGGTGGTTGAGAAAATGGAGGGAAACCTCTGAGGAAACTCTATATATGTCATCTGGGAATATTTAAAGAGTTATAGAGTGATCATTATTGAAGTGTATTGTGTACATTGTGATTTCCATAGTGAAATTTGTATGCTTTTTACTTCCGTGGATGTAGGCTTTGCCAAACCACGTAAATCTTTGTGTTGTTGTGCTTATTGGTTGTGTTATTTATTTCTTGTTGTTATTCCATTGTGCAATTTCATTATACGATCCATATCTCAACACTTAGATATCGATGCTGACCCTGGTAGTAAATTCACGACAAATTCTATCTCTCGGTCTGGTGGTAACCAAGGTAATTCCTCCGAAAAAACATCTGGAAATTCTCTAACTATCGGAATATTAGCTTGTTTCAATTCTTCCTTTGGAATCTCCTTTATATAAGCAACATATCCCTGGCAACCACCTTGAAACAACCTCCTCTCCTGAATAGCTGACAATAACTGTGGCAAGGCACGTACACGTGACCCTATGAATCTGTATTCCTATTCACCTGGGGGTCTGAAGATCACTTTTTTTTTTATGGAAATCAATGCTGGCATAATTAGCTACCATCCAGTCCATACCCAATATCACATCGAACCCCTGCACATCTAATACCACGAGATCGACTGGTAATACTTTCTCCTCAATGCCCACTGGATAGTTTTTAAGTACGCTCCTACACCTCACTATTGATCCAGTCGGCGTGGCTACTAACAACTCAACATCTAACATCTGTGTCTTAACCCCAAATAATTTAGATAATTTAGCATATCCCGATGACACAAAAGAATGGGTGGCACCTGTGTCAAACAAAACAACAACTTTATATGGCAAAGTCGTAAGAATACCTATCACGACATCTCAGGCAGTCTTAGTGATTACGCGTCAAAGATGTGTAATTAGGCATTTAAATTCATGCATTGATGATTATAATTAATTAAATGCCTAATTATGTCTAATATTTTAACGTCGAGTTCATTTGATAATCTTGAGATAAATAGCCTATTTTTGTCATAAATTTACGGTCATTCATGTCCTATAATTGTAGGACAATTTTTGGACATTAAAATGTACACGGGTCGTGAGCATGAAGAGGTGCTGTGTACATGAGGTGGAGTCCAAATCAAGACCGTGAGCATCCTGGTTTTACATGTACATTTAAAGGATAATTTTTAGAAGCCGAGCCATGCACGCGAAAAGAAGCCATTTTTTACACTACTTTGTAATATGGGTGTAACTTTCTCATCTAAGCTCTGATCGAGATGATTCAAAATGCTGTGGAAATATGGGGAAATTATCTACATTTTTTGTGTTTTGAACTTTGAGAGCTACGGGCTGTAGGAAGGTCAAAATTGGGCTTGTGTGCTGGGAAACAAAAAAATAAAAAAGAAGAAACAAGAAAAGAAAATAAAATAAAAAATTAAAGTGGGCCGGGTCTTGATGTGACCCGACCATGCAAATTAAGAAGGTAGCCCTTGTGTTTTTTCTAGGCTTGAGGTGTGTAGGCACTAGAAAAGGGGGGCAGTAAAGGGAGAATTGAAAAAGAAATTAAAGTAGAGGCAAGGCATTTAATTAAGGTGGGGGCATTGAAAGAAAGGAGTGAATAGGGTTTTCTGGGAGGCTAGTGTGGCATGTGGGACATTTTGGGGCTTGGAGAGCTCTACGCCACAGCAAAGGAGAAACACAGCAGCTACTACTTGTGTTTTGGAGCTCAACTCACGGCCACTCTCCCTCAATTCTTCTTCTTCTCTCTCTCTCCCTCTCTCTTTTGAAATTAAATACTAGTTTGTGTTAATGTTATTGTTAATTTCAGTTTGCCCTTTTTTTAATCCTAGTTTGATTATTAATTTAAGTTTATATTATTTTTGAAGAACCCTTTTTCTATTAGACTAATTTTTATTTGAAGTTTTCTTTCAATCTCTCTCTCCCTCTTTCTCTCTCTTCCTAGCTTCTTTTATTAATTAGTTTGTTTATTGTTATTTGTTTCATTTTGTCATTTCAATACATGGTTAAATATTTAATTTCAGTTGATTATTGCAGTGAATATTTTTGTTTAGAGTTAATGTGGGATTTATTTATGTTTAAAAACATTGGTGTATTAACTTTAATTGCAGTTAAGTTAATGCTAAGTTTATGTGTTTTGAGTACCTTATTGTTAAGTTTCCTTTACTTAATTTAAAGTTAATGTTGGGTTAAATTTATGTTTGTTTAAGGTATTACTATTTGAATTTATTTTAATTATTGAATGCTCGCATTAGATTAATAGAATTTTCATTTTGGTTCTTTAATTGAATATTTGAGGCTTGGGTTAGTTCTTCTCATTTATTTGATGCAAGTTATGTTTTTCTAAAGTTCATTTTAATACATTGCCTTGAATACTTTATTGGTGGGTTGATTTTCTTGTGAGCTCATTTATAATGTGGATTTAATTTGTTTAAGTATTTTGTTAAGTTTAAGACTTTGTGTAGGTTAATTTCTTTTTGTTTAGGATTTTGTTTAAGTTTAGTTCATTTGCTTGTTTCAATTTCACCACAAATTTTCAAAACCCCCAAGATTTCGAATATGAACCATGTTTAGTAAAAAAAAATTCTTATTTTCTTTTTCTATTTCGTGCTAGTTTAAAACTAATATGCATTTACTAAGGAGACGATCTGACATGTTTAGGCTAATTATTACATGACATAACTCCTATACTTGGGAGAGCTTCCAAGCTACTCATTTTTAGAAGTGAGTCACTCAACTTCCCCCGGAGTCAATGCATAAACCCTCGCCGGGGCTGTATTCCTCTACTAGCCGCCACCCCTGGGTGCCTAATTTTTTCTCTAGATCTATCTAGGTGCTGGTACACTGTTCGATGGCCAATGAAATTCTCGTGCTATGTGTCCAGGTCTACCACATCTATAGCAAACATTGTTTCCCAACTAGCATCCTCTCGTATGTCTCCAACCACAAATGGGGCAAATAGGGTATGTCTGCTCACCCTGGTACCCATGATCTCCCCTCTCTAGTGTCTGAGCTCTACCATATTTATCTCCCCTCCAAGGGCCTCGATTGGACCCTGCCTGAAATCTCAAAGGCGTGGGCCTCTTTCTCTAACTCGGGGTCCCTGCATCCCTCTGGCTACTGTCCTCTGCCACTGCGGCCTTGTCCACCAATTTAGAGAAATCGTGCACTTTTAGAACTTCCACCATCTTGTAGATATCTTACCTCAAGCCCCTCTCAAACATCCTCGCCTTTTTAACCTCATCTGGGACGATGTAGGGGGCAAAACGTGACAGTTAAATGAACTTTGCTGCATGCTGTTGTATCGTGAAATTTTCCTGAGTCAATTTTAAAAATTCTATTACCTTAGCCTCTCTGATGGTGGCAAGAAAATAATGATCAAAGAAAATTTCTTTAAATCGGCACTAGGTCATAACCACTGGTACACGTCTTTGCTCCCCCAATAATCTCGTAGTCGTCCACCATCTCTCAGCCTCACATGTTGTTAGCTTTACTATAATCCCAAGAGGGGGGTGAATTGGTATTTTTAAATTTATTCCCTAGGTCAATCCAATAACAGCACTATTACGCAAGCCTAAGGTCAATCTAATGCATATAAAATAAATTAGCATATATTTTTAGTGGAAATTAAACTACTTTAGAAATTTAACCAAGCATGCACAATAAAGCAGTAAAGAGCACAACACCAAAAATGTTATCGAGGTTCGACAAACTGCCTACGTCCCTGCCTTGGCTAACAAGTACAAGGATTACACTATAAGCTCACTTAGCGGGTGGAGCAGCACCTAAAACAACCAAGTCAAATAGCGCAGGGCTAACCTCAACCTTTACATACAATCCTTCCCGGATTGGATTACCGCCTTCTCAGGTCACGCCTGGAATACAACAAATTTTCTCAATAATAAATTGGCTATAATGATTATGCTTCTCAATCAAGAAGATAAGTACCAAAAGTAATCAATCAACCACACATCAATAGTATAGGAAATTGTAAGCTCAATGATGTGATTTTGTGCAAGCAAAAACTTAGCAACATATAATCACAAATATGCTCAAGAGTGTTCAACAAACTATTTCTTTGAAACAAAGTATAAAAAATCTCAATAATAGATTAGGATTTCAAAGATGCGGCAAACAATATTCAAACGAATTAAAAATATTTTCCTCAATGAAATAAGCACAAGAGTTGTTTGAAAAATATAGCTTGTAAAATATTTTGCACACTAAAAATTACAGCTATAGGAATTTTGCAATAACCATGCAAAGATCCTCAAGCCACTGAGTTTTCCCAACACAAGATTTATCAAATTTAAATCTATGGGATAACTCTTTGCTGAACTCTCCAAAAATCAATAACAACCAATAACAAAAGTATTGAGAGTATTAAGCAATCTATGACAAAGCAATAGCACAATAAAAACTCTCACAATACTAGGATTGATCAAAGTAATGAGTGTATGAGAGAATTTGAGTAAGAATAGGCAAAATAAGTTTTTTGAGTTTGAGAGGATTTTTTGCTAATGATTTCTCTAATCTCTTGCTAATTTGCACAAATGAGGCCTTATATATAGAAGTAGCCCAAATTATGATCGTTAAGGACTCATAGAACATTATTAGAATTGTTTAAAAGTCATTTAGAAAAAATAATCGTGTTCAACTAATTTTAACCTCGGTAAAAAAATAAACAACCTGAGAGTTTTCGGGTGGCTGAACAACGGTTCGGTCGCCCAAACAAACTCAGTAGGAAAAGTTGCTTTTGATCGTTCGGGTGCTTGAATCAGGGTTCAGTATGCTGAACTAAGGTGATTTCATCCTGCCCACGTTTTGGTCACCTGGTCTATCATTTGATTAACCGGACGCAAGTGTTCGGTCACCCGAGACCCTTTTGAACGTAATTGTTCGGTTGGCTAAGTTTGTGAAAAGGGTCAGTTCAACAGTTCGGTCAACCATGGACAGTGAGTGAAATTTTGTTCTGTTTGCCAAACTCAGGTCAACATGTTGACCGGTCCATGGTTCGGGCACCCGAGGTGTTTTGAACGCAATGGGTTTTGTCGCTCGACCTCTCACAATTTTTCCTATTTAGTCCAAAACATTTCATGAATTCTTTCCCCTAATAATGTAAGTGATTATGGGGACTATTTTGTGAAATTTGTGTAGGGACCTATGGTCTTTCTAAGGTCTATGATCTTACAAAAAACCTATATACATGATATGCAGAGATTATTACAAACATTTTTCCTATAATTACTATTGCAAACCCGAATTGAATAATAATATAAATTACAACGTAAAATAATCTTCATTGTCTTCAGGCTTTACGTCATGTGCCATTACTTTATCTACTAATATAACCCTACACACAAACTAGATGGCCATCAAATACTTGAGTATTTTTCATTATCAAAACCGGGCATGACCTATGAGGTCAACACATGTCAATTTATAAATAGTATAGAGAACCCTCTGTTCATCCGTACAGTGGAGTATCGTCAATATTTTCTCCATATCTTGCACCCAATTTTCAGCAACTGCAGGGTCAGCTCCCCCCGAAAATGCTGGAGGATTCATTTTAGTAAACTTCACGATGGTACAGCCCTGATTTGTCGATGGGCCTCCCTGCGCTCGAGAGCTCCATGCAATATCAGTTATAACCTGCTGATATGCACTGCATAGAATGACATTAGAAACACCCCTCCCCCCCACCCCTACCAGAAGGCCCAACGCCATAGTCACCACTAGCATGAGCACGGCTATTACCTGGATACATTCGGCAACAACACCAAAACAATTTGAGAATCTATACCTCATAGCATTATTCTTACATTAGTCTAACTAAGATATCCCCTTCCACTTATTTCTAATTTAAGGTTCAGTCCTACCATCCGGAAATATAAACTGACAATAGTTTACTATGGTTTTCTTGAAATCGTCACCCCAAGAAACACATAGAAACCATCTTGAAGTTCCCTTCTCCAAACCGTGAGACAAAACCCGAAATTCTCACCTTAATGTCCTAACATTAACTCATAGAAATTCTGATGTATCCTAATTTCCATTCTCATTGCTATACTCTGAGATTATTTTCCATTGTACTTTATAGTCTACAAAACCTAACAACCTAAATTCTGATACCAAATTGTAACAACCCAAAAATTCATACTATTTTTTTTTTTTTTATATACACTAATAAGCTATATTTGAAAACTCTAATACCTTGTATACATATACATATCATCATCACGACCTAGAGTGGGTGCCGTATATATATTTTCACTGACAAGCTATTTTTAAAACTCTAATACCCTGTATACATACAAATATCATCATCACGGCCTAGAGTGGATGTCGTGGTAAACTGTGCATTGCATGTATAATACCTATGCAGTGGAAAAACATAAATATCCAAACCATAACCAAAAATACACAATGCCAGAGTACTATAGATCCACCATATACACAAATGTACTCCTTTCCCAAAAATCCTAAAATGTTGAGGAATCTACAACTCAGCCCAAAACTCACCCCAGAACTATGTTGACTTAGTTGTCTCCTCAATCTTTGAGCCAGCCCTGCACGTCTCTTTGGGTTACCTGAAATGTTTATAATGCTGGGGTGAGACACCTCTCAGTAAGGAGAAACATGTTATACCAGTGTGTGACATATGAGTTTATACGCAAAATATAATCTTTTATTAAAACTATAAATGAGATTTCATGTAAAAGTATTTTTATTATAACCCATAGCTATGACATTTAAAATACAGTAATTTTGAGTTACTATTCAAACATACTTCTATCTATAATATATAATCTTTGTTTTCTGTGTATACTATATATGTATATAATTCTAAAAACTTCCTTGGATAGTTGTATGTCATGATTTAACCCCTCAAGACAGGGTTGTGTGGCCCGTAGGCGGGACTAAACATTGGTTAGCCTACCAGTGCTAGTCTAACAGTACTTATGTATATGTCTTTAGCATGAAAGGCCCACTCCACCTTGTCCGTACGCTAGGGAGCCCTCTACTCTACCTGTGGCACAATTGGCATTCAACACCATACTTTATCTAAGACATATCGTTACAATGTCTATACTATATAGCTACGGTACCGTGCTCTGTAAATTGCTCTATTCCATCAGGGTCTGATGCTATATAATACTATTTTTTATATAATATCTATTTGTTTTACCATGATTCTATATCAACTGTATTTACCATGATGCTTTAATTCTCTATATTAACCACGATGCTATAATATAGTTGTATATCTATATCAATTGTATTTCTACACGTCATGGTTCTATGCTCTGTATATCATGGTTCTATAAACTCTGTATAATCAAGATTCTATAAAACTTTGTATAATCATGGTTCTGTAAAACACATTATAATCATGGTTCTATAAAATACTGTATAATCATGGTTCTGTAAAACTTTGTGTAATCATGGTTCTGTAAAACACTGTATATTCGTAATTCTATAAAATGCTATATATTCATGATCTTGTAATCTAAATTTCATGATACTGTACAAACTGTATGTCATAATTCTGTATCAACGTGTGAACTATAATTTTGTAAAATATTGTATAGCCATAGCTTTGTAAATAAAACTATATAATCTGTATATGGTAATTCTGTAAGAACTATATAATCAAAATTCTATAAATCTGTATAAAATTCTGTAATATTTCAGTACTACTCATGCCACAAAGTTAAATAAAACTCATTAAATATAATTTGTAATATTGAATAATTTTCATGCTCTAATCTGTTCAAAATCATACTCTGTAACTCATAATCAAATACTATGCTTTACTGATAAAATTTCTAATTTAACCGGCATAACATATTTTCCTTTCTTGATTATCTGAGAACTGTTTATTATTTTCCTATTTCATGCTCGCGACATTCGTAATTTTTTAACGTCTTGAAATTATACACATGTATTACCCCAGTCAATCAACTAAATTTCCCAGAACTATCGTGTTCACACTTTTCCCGAACTCACATATTCCTAATTTATCTACTGAAAATCAACCAGACAAATATTATCATTTTTACTTTATTTCCTGGGAAAATACCAGCCAAAACTCTAACTCATGCCTACAGTTTTTACAACATAACCTTGTATTTTACAAAATTCTAATTCCTTAGTTCAACCCCAAAAATTACATTCACATCTAAACCTATACATTCAATAAATTAATCAACCAACCATAAAACCCAAACAACATCCTTACCTCATTTTTGGGATGGTAGCTCGGAACCCCAAATTGAAATTTCACTCCACCTAGTTTGCAAAGAATCTTCCCAAGAACTCCATGGCGGTTCCTAATTGTTAGTTCGGGCTTAAACGAACTTGGAATCGAAAAAAAATGGGAGAAGGGTCGTAGGGTTTTTAGTGTGTGTGTGTGTGTGTGTGTGTGAGAGAGAGAGAGAGAGAGAGAGAGAGTTTAATTTTAATGTTTCAAATGTATCTCGCGGTTTCCTTTATAATCTTAAGTACTACCGAGAAAATCGTCACCAATTTTCTTGTGCTCCTAGAAAATCGTCATCGATTTTCTATTTAACCGGTCTAGAATTTACCATTTACCCGTTATTGACCCACGGTAAAACCCCAAAACCATCACCGATTTTCTTCCCCTTTTAGAAAATCGTCGCTGGTTCCTGCCTCAGCCAAAAAACAATTTTTCCCATTTTCTTTTATTTATTATATTTTTTGGGTCTCTACATAATTCTCCACCGGGAATGGGTTGGCTCCTCTTGAGAATGATGGGGGATTTATACGAGTAAACTGCTTTATCGTGTAGTCCTGGTGAGCTGGGGGGCAGCCATGTTCCCCCGAGTTTCTTGCAATCTCTTCCATGACTTGTTGGGCTATACTACACAACACAGTATCTAAATCACAACCATCCACGCTAAAAGCCCCCACATTGTTACCATCGCCAACATTTGTATTAGTACTCCTAGGGTCCATCTTTAAAATATAGCAAAATAATTTTAGAATCCCACTACCTTAATACGACCGATAAAATTCATTTAACTAAGAAGCTATATAAAATATACTATATCCGTAAACAACCAACCACCTTAGTGTCCATATTCCCAATTTTAAGGTTCAGTTTTACAGCTCAAAAACAAGAACCGACGATAGTTTACCATGACTTTCCTGAAACCGTCGTTTCAAGAAAATCACAGAAACAATAATAGAATTCCTACCTCTAGGCTGAGAGACAAAACCCTAGATTCCAATCTTAACCTCCAGTAATGACTTACTAAATCCCGATCTACCCTTTCCTACCCTCATCATGATTCATTCCTATACTCTGGTATTGTTATCCACTGAAGTCTACAGAACCTAGCAACCTAGGCTCTAATTGTAGAGACTCGAAGAATTATAGTATTTAAATAATAAAAGAGGGGGAAAAGGAAATTCAAAAGGAGGAATTGCAGGGCTCGTCAATGAACCCTTCGATTTCATCGACGAACTCACTACTAGATTCATCGCATGCCACGTGTCCTGTCAATGATAAATTACCGAAGGCTATTGCAAGGCCTGAAATTCGTCAATGATAAGTAAATATTCACCGACAAACTCTCTTCTGGGCCTCGTCGACGAAGTAACGTGTCTCGTCGACGAAGGCTGGTGTATAAATAGGCTCAAATCCGATTTTCTACAAGAAAATTTAGCCAAACCCTTTTCTTTCTCTCCCACTTCGGCTCCCTCACCTTCTTTCTTCAATTCTAGCCCCTTTCTTTGCTGGTTCGATGATTAGAAGCTGCCATGTCACTCTTGGGAAGATTCTCTACACATCTGTTGGAGTGATTTGTTGGTTAGGCTAACTTGGGAACTATACCGAAATTTGGGTAAGTTAGTTAATTTCAGTTTTATTAGGTTTTTGGTGTTCTGGACTGAGAAGAATATGTTAGGTAAGATAATACTGAAGTTTAGGTTGGAAAATATCAATTTCAAGGTGTTGAGTTGGGGACAATATGAGTGTAATTTTGGAGTAATTTGTAGGCTTTTCCATAAGTCAAGTAAGGGGATAAACTAAGTCAGCTTTCTTATGAAAATATATTTATTATTTTGCAGCATTTAAATTTAGGTAAATATGTATATTATATAATTATGTTGACAATAATGTTGTTGATTAGAAAATATGATTTTCACGTATAATATCAAAAATATGAGTTTAGAATAGATTTTATGTTCTGAATATTACCCCTTTTGTGTGGCATGAGTAGCAATTATCATGGAAATTATGATGATGAAATATTATGTTTTCCCAGAATATTCATGTATTACCAGTTTTCAGGAAAAACTCTATAACAGTACAGGAACTATGTTCTAAATATTATGTTAAACAGTACAGATATTCATGCTTCAGTATATTATGATATACCAGCGTAAGGGCCGAGGTTTTATATGATATACTGGCATAAGGGTCGAGGGTTTTAAATGATAAGCTATGTCTATGTAAGGGCCCTAATTTACAAGATACAAAATGCCAGCGTAAGGGTCGTGAATTTTATATGATATGTTATGCAAAATTTTAAAGAAATATTGTCATGATAGATATTATTATGAAATAGCTACGTATCATGATTTGAAAACATATTATATGTTATCAGAGCCTGGATGGTTTGGTTTAGGCTTTTTCGAAGCACGGTATCATAGCTATATGATCATGATCATGTATATGTGAGTGTTGCCACTTGTTGTGAGAGGCAGTGGGAGATCGGCAGTCGATGTGGTTTTATGGTAGTGCAGGCGTCCCTCTGATGTTTGGACAAGGAGGAGCAAACACATCGTACTTACAAACTTATGTTGATCTAGCATGGCCGGCCAGCCATTGCTAGGTCCCGCTTTCGAGCCGCACAACCTAGTCATGTGGGGGTAAGACATGACACCAGCCAACTATCCATCCAGGGTGTTATTTCATGTATAGTTATATGAGATGATTTTTATGTATATAAATTTAGTATGTTATACCATGTTATGATAAACTATGTTTTTCCAAAATATGATACAGACAGTTTTATCAAATATGATTTATGTACTGTTATACGTATAACACAAAAATACTCATGTTGCCACACACTGATATTAGTTTATTTCCTTTACTGAGAGGTGTCTCACCCCAGCTATATAAACATTTCAGGAGGCCTAGATATAAGAGCTGATAAAGCTCCGCAACATTAGAGTTCGATTGTTCTACCTTGTCTGAAGGGTAAGTCATTTTTCTAGGGTCTAATGGATTTTTGGGTGGCGACTCTAGGGCACTTTTTAAAATTTTTTTTAGGATGTGTGTGTATATGAAAGTTGTAGTAAAACTCTAGTATTGTGTTGGATGGATGATTTGATATGTATATGATTTTACGATTCTCGCTGCTTAGGTATCAATGTTGTATTTGAGGTATATCCCTGGTACCCATGGGTCAGG
The DNA here is from genome assembly GCF_029873635.1 of Malania oleifera. Lineage (NCBI taxonomy): Eukaryota > Viridiplantae > Streptophyta > Magnoliopsida > Santalales > Ximeniaceae > Malania > Malania oleifera. The sequence continues at coordinate 88,222,063 of NC_080427.1, read as the reverse complement.
TTGATTATATTTAATCAAGATTATTATGCTTAAAATAAATATTATGGGAAAATAGGAAGGTTAATATAGTTTGGTATCAGAGCCTAGGTTGCTAGGTTCTGTAGACTTTAGAGTGCATCAGAAACGATACTAAAGTATAGGAAAAGGATTTAAGGTTTTCTTCTGCAAGTTAAAGACAGGACTTCCGTGGTGGTTTCTGTGTTTTTACTGGGTGACGATTTCAGGAAAACCATAGTAAACTATTGTCGGGTTGTGTTTCTATAGTGTTGGATTGGATTTTGAAATAAGATTAGGATGTCAAGATAGGGGATTTTAGTTAGATGCATAAATTATAAAAGAATAGCGTCCCTGAACCATGTTCATTGTATTTTCAGGATGGACCCTGGAGGAGGTAGTGCCCATTCGAGTGCTAGTGAGGGTGCAGGGCCCTTGAGTGCAGGCGGGATTGATTCAAATGCAGTACTATGCAACGTAGCTTAGCAAGTTATAGTTGAGATTGCTAGGAGCTCCAGAGAGCAGGGAGGCTCATCTACAGGCCATTGGTGCACGATAGAGAAATTTATCAAGATAAATCATCTAAAATTTTTAGGAGGATGTGATCCTACAGCCACTGAGAATTGGATGCAGGAGATTGAGAAAGTTTTGGCAGCATTACAGTGTACGGAGGAGCACAAGGTCCTTTTCGCCACCTATAAACTGACAGGGGAGGCTGAGAGGTGGTGGATTGCTGTGAAACTTCTAGAGCAGCAGAGGACGACGCTGATAGTAATGACATAGGACCGATTTAAAGAATTATTCTTTGATAGATATTTCCCAGCCACTGTCAGGGAAGTTAAAGTGGAAGAGCTCCTAAATTTGAAGCAAGAATAGCAGTCAGTCCAGCAGTATGTGGCATGGTTTATAGAGCTATCCCGCCTCACCCCGTATATTTTTCCTAATGAAGTAAAGAAGGCAAGACAGTTTGAAAGAGGATTGAGGCGAGGAGTATACAAGCAGGTGGTAGTGCTGAAGATACAGGATTTTGCTGAGTTAGTTGACATAGCAGCTTTGGCTGAGGATAGTGAGTGCATGGATGCAGAGGAGCAGGGATAGAAGAAGAGATCTACACCTTCATGCTTCCAACAGGGAGCAAGGCAAGTTTAGTGGAGGAGAGGAAACTATGGTAGAGGAAAAAGGCAAAATACATGAGGTTGTAAGTTGCAGATGGTGCAAAATTTCCCTGTTTGTCAAACTTGTGGAAAGAGACACTTGGGAGAGTGTCGAGTAGGGAGAGTTGTATGCTATCACTATGGTAGGCAAGGAAATTTGGTGCAAGATTACCCTACACCATCAGATACCACTTCCACTCCCAGACCGTACCAAGGAAGCTATCAGGTACCCCATAGAGACCAGTAAAGGAATGTAACTCTAGCGAGGGTCTATGCTTTGATGCCTAGAGATGCTGAGACAATCGGCGATGTGGTGACAGGTATGATTAACATGCTTTCATTTAAAATTATTGTATTGTTTGATTCAAGAGCCACACATTCATTCGTGTCTATGGGATGTATTAGATTATGTGGGGCAGAAACACAGTTGTTAGACACTGAACTGTTAGTAACTATACTGACAGGGTCAGTAGTGAGGTGTAGTAGAGTGCTCTGAAGCTGTCTAGTTGATATTCATGGAAAAGTCTTGCAAGCTGATTTGATAGTATTGGACATGCACGAGTTCGATGTAATTTTTGATATGGAATGGTTGGTAGCCAATTACGCCAGTATAGACTGTTGTTTGAAAGTAGTAATATTCGAACCTATGGGAAGACCAAAATTCAGGTTCATGGGGTTGCGTGTGCAATCCCCGCCTCAATTAATATCAACCATATAGGCGAGGAGATTACTCCTGGATGGTTGTGAAGGGTTTATGGACTTTGTAAAGGAGGTGCTAAAGAATGAATTGAAGTTGGGAAATACACCAGCGGTCAAGGAGTTTCCAGAAATTTTTCCAAATGATCTACCTAGGATACATCTCGACCGCAAGGTAGATTTCACTATTAATATACTTCCTGGGATGGCACTGATCTCTAAAACTCCTTACAAAATGGCTCCAACAAAGTTGGGAGAGCTATAGGATTTGTTGCAAGACTTGTTAGATAAGGGTTTTATTTGACCCAGTGTATCACCATGGGGAGCTCTAGTATTATTTGCAAAGAAAATGACAGGTCTATGAAGATGGGTATAGATTACAAGGAAATTAATAAGGTGATGATTAATAACAGGTATCCTCGACCCCGTATAGACGATTTATTTGACCAACTTCAGGGTATGCGGGTCTATTCCAAGATTGACCTCAAATCAGGTTACCATCAGGTGAAAGTAAAAAGAAAAGACGTCTCGAAGACAGCCTTTAGGACTAGGTATGGACATTATGAATTCCTAGTTATGTCATTTGGCCTAACTAATGCTCCTGTTATATTCATAGACTTCATGAATAGAGTTTTTCACCAGTATTTGGACCAGTTCATTATAACTTTCATTGATGATATACTGGTCTACTAGATGAGTTTTGAGGAGCACGAGATGCATTTACGGCTGGTACTTCGAATGCTCAGGGAAAATAGGTTGTATGTGAAGTTCAGTAAATGTGGATTTTGGCTAGAGAAAGTGTCATTTTTGGGGCATGTTATTTCAAGGGATGGTATTTCAATGGATCCCAGCAAGATTGAGACAGTGTTGAATTGGGAAAGGCCGAAACACGTTCAGGAAAATAGGAGTTTCTTGGGACTAGCGGGTTATTACCGTCGGTTTGTAGAGGGGTTTTCAACTTTATCAGAACCTCTCACACGACTGACCAGAAAGAATGTTAGGTTTGAATGGGATGAGTATTATGAGTAAAGCTTCCAAGAACTGAAACAGAGGCTCATCATTGCACCAGTGATGATCATTCTGTCAATGGGTGATGGTTATGTCATTTACAATGACGCGTCTTTGAAAGGACTCACCTGTTTATTGATGCAGCATGGTAGGGTTGTAGCTTATGCCTCTCGATAGTTGAATGAGCTGATAGCTAAGGTGTAGGATGGACAGGGAGATGAATTTAGTATTTCTGATGATGGGGCATTGAGATTACATTCCAAGTTGTGCGTGCCTGCAGTTATGGACATTAGGAGGACAATTTTAGAGGAGGCTCAAAGCTCCTTGTACATGGTTCATCCAGGTAGTACTAAAATGTATAAGGATCTGTAAGAGTCTTACTGGTGGAGCAGCATGAAGAGGGAAATTGCTGAGTTCGTACAGTAGTGTTTGATATGCCAGCAGGTAAAAGCTGAGCACCAGAGGCCAACGGGCCAGTTGCAGCCACTTTACATCTCAGAGTGGAAGTGGTATTATGTATCTATGAAATTTGTGATGGGTTTGCCACTAGCACTGCATGGTCAGAATGATATTTGGGTGGTCATTGATAGATTGATGAAGACCGCTCACTTTATTCTTATTAAAGTCAACTAGTCCGTTCTCATGGTATGACAGTGTCTATAACATCAGACAGAGACCCACGTTTCACGTCACTATTTTGGAAGAGCTTCTAGGAGGCTCTAGGGTCTCAGTTATCTTTTAGCATGACATTCCATCCTCAGACGGATGGTTAAATTGAGAGGGTGATTCAGATATTGGAAGATATGCCGTGGGCGTGCATGCTGGATTTTGGGGGTAGTTAGACCCAGTATATGCCAATGGTAGAGTTTGCATATAATAATAGCTATCAGGCTAGCATTGGCACGGCACCTTATGAGGCGCTCTATGATAAGAGATGTCGTTCTTCTTTATACTGGGATGAGTTAGGTGAGGGGCAAGTTGTGGGGCTAGAGTTAGTGCAACGGGCATATGATAAAGTTCGCCTCATCAGAGACAGAATCAGTCTAGCTTAGAGCCGGCAAAAAAGTTATGCTAATACTCGCCACGGGAAACTAGAGTTTGATGTTGGAGATCACGTGTTTTTGAAAATAACTCCATTAAAAGGGGTTATGAGATTTGGAAGGAAGGGTAAACTTAGCCCTAGGTTTATTGGCCCCTTTGAGATCCTTGAGAGTGTGGGGTCAGTTGCCTACAGGCTAGCCTTACCACCCATTTTTTTTAGAATACACGACGTATTCCATATTTCCATGTTGAGGAAATACGTCTTAGACCCCTCCCATGTGATCAGTTATAGTAAGATAGATCTCGAGGATACTCTGGCATATGAGGAAGTACCAATGCAGATTTTGGACAGGAAAGAACAGGAATTGCGCAATAAGAATATTCCTTTAGCAAAAGTCTTATGGAGAAATCATGCGATAGAGGAAGCTTCTTGGGAACTCGAGGAATAGATACAACAGAAGTACTTGTATCTCTTCAGCAGGGATCGGTAGTAATTGAGAAAAGTTATTGGTGAATATGTAAAATTTTCTTTTGTGCAGGTTAGTTAGATGTAATAATTTTTTGGTAGTAGATAGTATTTTGGTTGTAGGAGAATTTTATTTTATGCGTATATGTAATCTTCTAGAACCCTGAATGTAACCACGGTATTCCTCCACCATAAATAAGGGTAAGTAATAAAATAAGTAGCCCATTTTCTTTAAAGGATGGTATCAATACAGATAGTAAATTTTGAGGAAAAAATTTCATAAGGGGGGGATAATGTGGGGACCCAAAGAATTATAGTATTTAAATAATAAAAGAGGGGGAAAAGGAAATTCAAAAGGAGGAATTGCAGGGCTCGTCAACAAACCCTTCAGTTTCATAGATGAGCTCACTACTAGATTTGTCACACACCACGTGTCTCATCGATGAGAAATTACCATAAGGGCTATTGCAGGGCCTAAAATTCGTCAACGATAAGTAAATATTCATCGACGAACACTTTTCTAGGCCTCATCGATGAAGTGACGTGTCGCGTCAATGAAGGTTGGTGTATAAATAGGCTCAAATCTGATTTTCTATGAGAAAATTCAGCCAAACCCTTTTCTCTCTCTCCCACTTCGGCTCCCTCACCTTCTCTCTTCGATTCCGGCCCCGTTCTTTGCCCGTTCGACGATCGGAAGCTACCATGTCACTCCTGGGAAGATTCTCTGCACATCTGTTGGAGTGGTTTTTTGGTTAGGCTAACTTGGGAACCATCCCAAAATTTGGGTAAGTTAGTTAATTTTAGTTTTATTAGGTTTTTGGTGTTCTGGACTGAGAAGAATATGTTAGGAAAGATAAAACTGAAGTTTTGGTTGAAAAATATCAATTTCAAGGTGCTAATCTAGGGATCACACAAGTGTAGTTTTGGAATAATTTGTAGGTTTTTCCATAAGTCAGGTAAGGGGATAAGCTTTCTTATGAAAATATATTTATTATTTTACAGCATTTAATTTTAGGTAAATATGTATATTGTAAAATTATGTTGAAAATAATGCTGCTGATCGGAAAATATGATTTTCATGTATAATATCAAAAATATGAGTTTAGAACAGATTTTATGTTCTGAATATTACCCCTTTTGTGTGGCATGAGAGCAATTACCATGGAAATTACGATGATGAAATGTTATGTTTTCCCAGAATATTCATGTATTACCAGTTTTCAAGAAAAACTCTATAACAGTACATGAACTATGTTCTAAATATTATGTTAAATAGTACAGGTATTCATGATTCAGTATGTTATGATATGTCGGCGTAAAAGCTGAGGTTTTATATGATATACCGGTGTAAGGGCCGAGGGTTTTATATGATAAGTTATGCCGGTGTAAGAGCCGTGATTTACAAGATACAAAATGTCGATGTAAGCGTCGTGAATTTTATATGATATGTTATGCAAAATTTTATGGAAATACTATCATGACAGATATTATTATGAAATAGTCATGCATCATGATTTGGAAATATGTTATCAGAACCTAGATGGTTTGGTGTAGGCTTTTACGAAGCACGGTATCGTAGCTATATGATCACGATCATGTATATAAGAGTGCTACCACTTGTCGTAAGGGGCAGTGGGAGATCGCCAGTCGATGTGGTTTTATGGTAGTACAGACATCCCTTTAGTGTCCGAACCAGGAGGGGCAGACCCATCGTACTTATAGACTTATGTTGATCTAGCGTGGTCGGCCAGCCATTGCTAGGTCCCGCCTTCAGGCCACATAACATAGTCATATGGGGGCAAGACATGACACTAGCCAGCTATCCATCCAAGGTGTTATTTAATGTACAGTTATATGAAATGATTTTTATGTATAGAAATTCAGTATGTTATACCATGTTATGATAAACTATGTTTTTCCCAAATATGATACAAACCGTTTTATCAAATATGATTTATGTACTATTATACGTATAGCATGAAAATACTCATGTTGCCACACACTGATATTAGTTTATTTCCCTTACTGAGAGGTGTCTCACCCCAACTATATAAATATTTCAGGAGCCCCAGATAGAAAAATGGATAGAGCTTCGTGGCATTAGAGTTCGATCATTCAACCCTATCTGAAGGGTAAGTCATTTTGTTAGGGTCTGATGAATTTTTGGGTGGCGACTCTAGGGCACTTTTTTGGATTTTTTTTGGGATGTGTGTATATATGTGATAGTTGTAGTAAAACTCTGATATTGTGTTGGATAGATGATTTGATATGTATACGATTTTACGTTTCTTGCTGCTTAGGTATTAGTGTTGTATTTCATTTATATCCTTGGTACCCATGGGTTCAGGTTGATTATGTTTTATCAGGATTATTATGTTTAAAATAAATATTTTGGTAAAATAGGCAGGTCGTTACACTAATACCACAAATTGTAGCAACCCCAAATTTTTTGTAAATATATAAAATAAATTTGTCATGATACCATATACTGTAGTGTCCCGAACCCAGCGGGGCCCACAAAGCTATCCTATCATACATACATCCCTGATTTCATAACTAAAACAACTCGAACTCGAAGTGAGGTATCGAGTATACCTATCTTATGACAACCTAAATAATAATGAGATTTAAATAATAAAGAGGAAGGGAAATGGAAACAGTAACAGAAGGAGGGAGTCGACTTCGTCGATGAGGAGTGGATTTCGTCAACGAGGAGTGGGTGTATGGTTTTAGAATACAATGTATGGTTTTATACAGCAAATGTGTGGCATGAATATTATTTACGTGGAAAAATATCATGATATGACAGTGATATGAATGAAGTATGTTTTGAGAAATTATGAAAGAATACAGTACATTATGATGTTGAAAATACATGATAAATTGATTATTTTCAGAATGATATACATATATGCATGATTTCAGCGCCTCGTTTTATGTATGATTTCGGCACGAGGCCGTATTTATGAAACGATCGGCACGAGGCCGTATTTATGAAACGATCGACACGAGGCCGTATTTATGAAACGATCGGCACGAGGCCGTATTTATGAAATGATTGGCACGAGGCCGTATTTATGAAACAATCCGCGCGAGGCCGTATTTATGAAATTATGAAAGATACTATATTATATGTTATCAGAACCTGGATGTTAGTTTAGTTCAGTTCAGGAGCACGGTACCGTAGCTTATAGATCAGATATTTATGATCAGATTGGTGCTAACCACCCCACGAGGCGGTGGGAGATGGATAGTCGATGTGGCTTTCAGTAGAGTGTGGATGTCCACCTGACAATCTGGACCAGCGTGTGGCGGGCCCATCGTACTTACAGATATTTTTGACTCGGTAGTGGTCGGCCAGCCATTGTCGGGTCCCTCCTTCGGGCTGCACAACCCGTAATGGGGGGAATACATGACATCAGCTAACTATTCATCCTGGGTATGTTTTCAATATTATCAAATATAACAGAAGTTTTATGTACGATATGATTTACTAGCAAATATGAAAGTATATGATGATTAAGTATGTTCTGATGAATGTTTATAGATATATGAAATGTATTTTATATGTATAACTACATTATATATATTCATGTTGCCACACAACTGTATCAAGTTTATTTTCCCTTACTGAGATATGTCTCACCCCCAAACTTAATTAATTTTTTAGGAAACCCTGAGGGACCGGCGGGTCGTGGCCGCCGTTAAGTGAGTTGAGCTTCCCTACTAGAAGGGTAAGCTTTGATCTAGGATCAGGAGATTTTTATTGTATGATCCTAGGTCTATTTTGATGTTCTGGAGATTGTACTCAAATACTATATTTTGGAAATGTAGTAGACTCTGGTATTATGTAATTAATGGTTTAACGGATGTAATTTATTTTTACTGCTACTTAGGTTTTCACTATCTATGTCAGGCTATCCCCGCTGCCCACGGGTTCAGGTTGATGTTATTATTATTTATGTTTATTTTGTGATAAGTTAAGCAGGTCATGACAGTTTAGTATCAAAGCCTAGGATACTAGGTTCTGTAGACTCTAAAGTGCAGCAGTAATAATACCAGAGTATAGGATAAAGGAATTTAAGTTCTAGTTTTGTAGTCTAGATGCAGGACTTTCGTGGTAGTTTGTGTGATTTTCCTAGGGTGGCGATTTCAAGAAATTCATGGTAAACTATCGTTGGGTTGGGTATCTAGGTTGCAGGATTGAACCTTAAATTAAGATAAGGAGAGATGAATTAATTAGGAGAATATATTATACGAGTTGAGTGATATGTATAGTGAAGGGGTTCTGAGTTAAGTTATTTATTTTTAGGATGCACCTTGGTGGCAATAGTGCCCATGCTAGTGGGAGTGAGGGTGCTGGACCCTCAAGCGCTGCGGGTAGTGATTCAGATGCTGTCTTACGCAGCGTGGCACAATAGGTTATGGCAGAAATTGCCAAAAGTTCGAAGGAACAAGGTGGTCCATCAGCAGGCCACGGTAGCTCGATCAAGAAGTTTATTAAGATGAGTCCTCTGGCTTTCTCAGAAGGGACAGATCCGGCAGTTGCTGAAAACTGGGCAATACTGCAGTGTTCGGAAGAGCAGAAGGTACTATTTGCTACATATAAACTGACTGGAGAGGCCAAGAGATGGTGGTCGGCGGTGAGATTATTAGAGCAGCAGAGGACTACACCTGTGGAGATGACGTGGGAGCGGTTTAAAGAATATTCTTCGACAAGTATTTTCCAGACTCGTCCAGGGAGGCTAAGATTGAGGAGTTCCTGAATTCGAAGCAAGGACAGCTGTCAGTGTAGCAGTACGCGGCGAGGTTCATTGAGCTATCTTGCTTCACCCCGTACATTATTCCAAATAAGGTGAAGAAGGTACGATAGTTTGAAAGAGGCCTGAGGAGAGAAATGTACAAGCAGGTATCGATACTGAAGTTGCTGGACTTCGCCGAGCTAGTTGACCAAGCCACTATAGCAGAGATTGGAGAGCAGTTGGAGGCTGAGGAGCAGAGACAGAAGAAGAGATCCACACCTTTTGGTTCCTAGTAAAGGATTGGACGTGGTTCATGGAAAAGAGGTGACTACTATAGATATCGGAGGCAGGAGACTGGGAATCGCAGTTTTCAGGGTGTGCAGCCACCTCTAGTTTGCTCGACTTATGGGAAGAGACACTTAGGGGAGTGTCGTGCCGGGTGAGGTGTTTGCTATCGATGTGGAGAGCTAGAGCATGTGATGAGGGATTTCCAAGCTCAGATTGGTGTTGCTCCTACTCCTAGACCTGCTTGAGGAGGCTACCAGATGCCAAGTGGAGGCCAGTAGAGGAATATGGACCTAGCCAAGGTTTTTTCTTTGACACCGAGTGATGCTGATACAGTCGGCGACGTAGTGACAGGTATGATTAATATGTTTTCATTTAAAGTTATTGCACTTTTTGATTCTGGTGCTACACACTCGTTTGGGTCCTTGGGGTGTGTTAAATTATGTGGGGCAGAAACACAATCATTAGATGTTGAACTGTTAGTGGCTACACTGACCGGGTCAGCAGTGAGATGTAGTAAGATGCTCCGTAGTTGTCCAATCGATGTTCAAGGGAGAATTTTATCTGTTGATTTGGTGGTGTTGGATATGCACGAGTTTGACATCATCTTCGGCATGGATTGGCTAGCAGTTAATTCTGCTATTATAGACTGTCGTGCTAGGGAAGTGATATTCAGACCTCTAGGGAAACCAGAATTCAGATTTATAGGGTCATGAGTGCAATCTTTACCTCAGATGGTCTCAGCTGTTCAGGTGAGAAGACTGCTCCAGAATGGCTGTCAGGGATTCGTGGCTTTTGTGAAGAAAATGTCAGAAAATGAATTGAAGCTTATCAATACAACTATAGTAAAAGAAATTAAAAATGTGTTCCCAGATGAATTACTAAGTCTACCACCTGATCGTGAGGTAGATTTCCCTATTGATCTACTTCCAAGTATAGCACCGATCTCTAAAGCACCATACCGAATGGCACTAGCAGAGTTGGCAAAATTGAAAGATTAGTTGCAGGATTTACTTGATAAGGGCTTCATACGACCTAGTGTATCTCTGTGGGGAGCTCCAGTTTTATTTGTAAAGAAGAATGATGGGTCTATGAGGATGTGTATAGACTATAGAGAGATTAATAAAGTGACAATCAAGAACAAGTATCCTCTACCCCGTATCGATGATTTGTTCGATCAGCTCTAGGGTACACGGGTATATTCTAAAATTGACCTCAAATCAGGTTACCATCAGGTAAAGGTGAGAGCATAGGATGTATCGAAGACAGCTTTCAGGACCAAATATGGGCATTATGAGTTTCTTGTTATGTCATTTGGTCTGACAAATGCTCCTGCAATATTTATGGATTTGATGAATAATATTTTTCATCCATATTTAGATCAGTTTGTGGTTGTTTTTATTAATGATGTACTAATCTATTCGAGAAGCTATGAGGAGCACGAGATACATTTGAGACAGGTTTTGCAGATGCTCAGGGAAAAGAAGCTGTATGCCAAGTTCAGCAAATGTGACTTTTGGCTCAAGAAAGTTGTGTTTTGGGGGCACGTTATCTCAGGGGATGGAATTTCTGTAGATCCTAGTAAGATTGAGGTGGTAGTGAATTGGCCTAGACCGATAAACGTCTAGGAGATCAGAAGTTTCTTGGGGTTAGCTAGTTATTACCGTCATTTCGTTAAGGGGTTCTCAACTTTATTAGGGCCTCTGACACGACTTACAAGAAAGAATGTCAGATTTGAATTGGATGATAGCTGTGAGCAAAGTTTTCAAGAACTGAAGCCGAGGCTAGTCATAGTGCCAGTACTGATCATCCCGTCTGGGGGTGAGGGTTATACTATTTTCAATGATGCATCCTTGAAAGGACTTGGATGTGTATTGATGCAGCATGGTAGGGTGGTGGCATATGCGTCTAGACAGTTGAAAGACTATGAAAAGAGTTACCCTACCCATGATCTTGAATTAGCTACAGTGGTACACGAATTGAAAATTTGGAGGCATTACCAGTACGACGAGCAGTGCGAGATTTTCTCCGACCACAAGTGCTTAAAGTATTTTTACACCTAGAAGGAATTGAATATGAGACAGAGAAGGTGGTTAGAATTAATTAAAGATTTTGATTTTACTATCAGTTACCACCTAGGGAGAGCAAATGTGGTAGCTGATGCACTGAGTAGGAAATCTGGGGAATCAGCGTTGGCAACTATGGAGATCCAGCATCTGATCATGATGGATCTTGAGAGACTTGGCATTAAATTGATTGAGAGTAATACTCTAGTATGTATCGCCAACCTAGTGGTACAGCCTACTCTGCAGGAAAGAATTAAAGCTGCTAAAAAAGAAGACCTAGAATTAGTCAGGGAGAGGAATTCTGCATTTCAGATGATGGAACTTTGCGGTTCTGTTCTAGATTATGTGTTCCTACCAATACTGACATTAGGAAGACTATTTTGGATGAGGGTCACAGATCTTTGTATACGGTTCATCTCAATAGTATGAAAATGTACAGGGATCTGCGAGACTTTTATTGGTGGAGTGGTATGAAAAGGGAGATTGCTGAGTATGTAGCCTAGTGTTTGACGTGCTAGCAGGTAAAAGCAGAGCACCAAAGGCCAGCGGGTCAGTTGCAGCCGTTATTTATCCCAAAGTGGAAGTGGGATCATATATCCATGGATTTTTTCTCAGGGCTACCGTCGACATCCTACGGTCAAAATGCGATTTGGGTGATAGTAAACCGGTTGACTAAGTCCGCCCATTTTCTCCCTATCAAGATCAGCTATTCCCTCAGTCGTTTAGTGGGGATTTACATTCAAGAGATAGTTCGTTCTCATGGGGTGGCAGTATCCATAGTGTCAGATCGAGACCCGCATTTCACGTCACGGTTTTAAAGAAGCCTGCAGGAAGCTTTAGGGTCTCAGCTATCGTTTAGCACGGCATTCCATCCTCAGTCAGATGGGCAAACTAAGAGGACGATATAGATACTAGAAGATATTTTCTGAGCATGTGTTTTATATTTTGAGGGTAGTTGGACTCAGTTCAAGCCACTGGTAGAGTTCGTATAAAATAACAGTTACCAGTCTAGTATTGGCATGGCACCATTTGAAGCACTATACGGTAGGAGATGTCGATATCTTTTGTATTGGGATGAGATGGGTGAGCAGCGAGTTGTGGGACCACAGCTGGTACAATAAGTATACGATAAAGTTCGGCTCATCAGGGATAGGATCAGTGCAGCTCAGAGCCGACAGAAGAGTTATGCCGACAATCGCCGCAGGAATTTGGAGTTCGATATAGGTGATCATGTGTTTCTGAAGATAGCTCCATTAAAAGGAGTTATGAGGTTTGGTAGGAAGGGTAAACTTAGCCCTAGGTTTATCGGTCCATTTGAGATTTTAGAGAAAGTGAGACCGGTGGCCTATAGGCTAGCTTTGCCACCTACACTATCTAGGATACACGACATATTCCATATACTATGTTAAGGAAATATGTCCCAGATCCTTCTCATATTATCATCTATAGTGAGTTAGAGCTCAATGATTCGCTAGTCTATGAGGAGGTACCAGTGCAGATTCTAGACCGAAAGGAACATGAACTACGTAGTAAAAAGATTCCTCTGGTAAAAGTTCTATGGAGGAATCATGCGATAAAAGAGGCTTTTTGGGAGCTCGAGGAGCAAATCAGATAGAAATATCTGCAACTATTCCAAGAAGTTTAAATGTAATCAGAAAATGTAAGTAAATATGTAATTTTCTTTTGTAGATATATGTAATACTTTAGTTAGTATGTGATATTTTAGTTTTGGGGGAATTTTCTTTTGGTATATGTAATCTCCCAGAACTTGAAATGTAACCACGATATTCCTCCGCCATAAGTGAGGGTAAGTAATAAAATAAGTAGACCATTTTGCCTAATAAGAGATGATGAATTATATAAATAGAAAATTTTGAAGACGAAATTTTATAAGGAGAGGAGAATGTGACAACCCGAATAATAATGAAATTTAAATAATAAAGAGGAAGAGATATGGAAATAGTAACAGAAGGAGGGAGTCGACGACATTGCACTTTGGAAGAAATAAATGAGGGAAATTACTAGGGCCTCGTCAACGAACACAGGGGATTCGTCGAAGAGGGTATAAGAGGACCTCGTCGACGAAAGAAAGATTCGTCGACGAGGAAATACCGAGAAAGGTTTTGGGCAGTCTAAATTTCGTCAACGAGGAGTGGGTTTCATCAACGAAATTATTAAAAGACTCGTAGACGAGATGACGTGGCTCGTCGACGAATCCAATCCTATAAATATCAAAAACCCGGATTAAACGTCAAAAATTTGGAAAAATCTCACACCTCTCTCTCTCCCTGCGGTTTCTCTCTCTTCTCTCTTCGATTCCGGCTCTGTCGCTCGCCAGATCGACGATCTAAAGCCACCACGATGCTTTTGGAGAAGTTCTCTGCATATCTTCCAGAGTGGATCATTGGTGGAACTCCGTTGAAAATCATCCCTGAGTTGAGGTAAGGCTTTTTAAGCCAAATTTGGTCTTATGACAGTTATAGGAAATGGTATACATGTGAAAATACTGAAGTTTAGTATTGGAAGTTTTCATTTTCAGGGTATTGAGTAAGAAATCCTATGGGTGTGAGATTAAAATTTATAGGGGCTTTTCTCAGTAGCCAGGTAAGGGAATAACCTAAAGTAGTTATTTTTCATACAAATTACTATTATGTGTGAGTAAATTTATTTTCAGAAAAGCATGTATTATAACTGTATATTATGAAGGAATTGCACATTTGGGAAAATACTACTAATATGTTGAAATGAATATGTATGTATGAGATGTCAGAAACTATGATTTTAGAATACAATGTATGGTCTCATACAGCAAATGTGTGGCATGAATATTATTTAAAGTGGAAAAATATCATGATATGACAGTGATATGAATGAAATATGTTTTGAGAAATTATGAAAGAATACAATACATTATGATGTTGAAAATACATGATAAATTGATTATTTTCAAAATGATATACATATATGCATGATTTCGGCGCGAGGCCATATTTATGTATGATTTTGGCACGAGGCCATATTTATGAAATGATCGGCACGAGGCCGTATTTATGAAATGATCAGCACGAGGCCGTATTTATGAAATTTTTGGTGCGAGGCCGTATTTATGAAATTATGAAAGATACTATATTATATGTTATTAGAACACGAATGTTAGTTTAGTTCAGTTCAGGAGCACGGTACCGTAACTTATAGATCAGATATTTATGATTAGATTGTTGCTAACCACCCCACGAGGGGGTGAGAGATGGATAGTCGATGTGGCTTTCAGTAGAGTGTGGACTTCAACCTGGCAGTCTGAACCAGGGTGTCGCAGGCACATCATACTTACAGACATTTTTGACTCGGCAGTGGTCAGCTGACCATTGTCGGGTCTTGCCTTCGGGTTGCACAACCTGTCCTGGGGGGTAATACATGACATCAGCTAACTATTCATCCTGGGTATGTTTTTAGTATTATTAGATATAACAAACGTTTTATGTACGATATGACTTACTAACAAATATGAAAGTATATGATGATTCAGTATGTTATGACGAATGTTTACAGATATATGAAATGTATTGTATATGTATAACTGCATTATATATTCATGTTGCCACACAGTTGTATTTAGTTGATTTTCCCTTACTAAGATGTGTCTCACCCCCGAACTTAATTAATTTTTCAAGAGACCCTGAGAGATCGGTGGATCATGGCCGCCGTTGAGTGAGTTGAGCTTCCCTGCTAAAAGGTTAAGCTTTGATCTAGGATCAGAAGATTTTTGTTGTATGATCCTAGGTCTATTTTGATGTTTTGGAGATTGCACTCAAATACTAAATTTTGGAAATGTAGTAGACTCTAGTATTATGTAATTAATGGTTTGACGAATGTAATTTATTTTTACTACTGCTTAGGTTTTCGTTGTCTATGTCAGGCTATCCCCACTATCCACGGGTTCGGGTTGATGTTATTATTATTTATGTTTATTTTGTGATAAGTTAAGCAGGTCGTGACATATCCATAATCCAGTCCATAAACCAAGCAGCGAAAACTTATACATATATATTTAATCCCAAACACAATACCATAGTTCTAAAACCATCATAATACAATAGTTATCTCCCAAAACCAAATAATACTACAACCCAAGGCATACAAAACATATCAGAGTCTCACGAGTACTTATTTTTTAAGAGACTTGCGGAATAGCCCCAAGATCCGGTTGTAGTGCATACAGATAACAAAAAAAAAAGTATAATCAAATGATGCAATCCCTAATTACATGATTATGATTATACCTGCGAGATCTGTCTAGTTTGATCCCGAATTTGTAAGTACAAAAATGAGATAATGAAGATGACCAAGAATCTTCTACTGTATTCCTTGAACACACCTTGCTCCTGAGAGAGTGGGCTCGTAAGTAGCTACAAGGGTTTTCTTCTCTCATGAAAACGCCTGCCTCTGTGAGAGTTTTTTCCTCTCTCCTAGCTGCTGAATGGAGCTCATGTATATAGGCTACAGGAGGGACCTCTGGGCAAATATGACTAGAGCTTCACACGTAATTAAGAATTCTTAATCTGACAAATTCATCCTTAATTACGTTAATTATAATTCATACCACTAAAGATTTATAATTGCACTCCTTGTCTTATTCGAAATTAAATTTCTAACTCCTATTATTAAATGCTTATTTATTTCCCCACGTAAAGCTTATAGATACCCGTCTATTAAATTAAATTACTGACAATTTAATTTATTAATATATTAATTCTCTGAGACCTTCCACTTAACTTATTTGATGTGCTGGATTCAACTCTGCATGGTTTGACATAATCAAAACTTATAAGCTTCCTCAAGGGGGTACCATCAATCCCGATACCGAGATGTAGATTCCATCAATAATTAATGTTCACCGTACACATAATGTCATCACCCAACTCACTGAGCATTTTGACCCATAAAGAATCTCACTCTTCTATGAATCAAAGTAATAAACACTATATGCACATGTCCAATAATCATATCAGGATTAAGAGCATAAGTACTCGTAATAACCATGAGGTATTAATTGTTTTATATAGTCAGTATAAAAATAATTACCCCAAGACGGTCCTATTCAATACACACAAAGTATACTAGCACAAGGACTTGGAACTGTACCATTCCCAAGAGTCAAGACATACCTATTAAAACCTTGTGCTATAGTCGTACCAATGGTGTGTCCAATTTCATTTAAGATCGTGAATAATAAACTTATATTCTATAAGAATTAATGATCTAATCTTCTGTGTATAAGTCGTACTTTACACACTAGATCACCTACTATATAGAATAAAAGACACACATGCATAATCATTAAATAAATAATGTTAGGCAAACATTACTCACAAATATTCTCATTAAAATGGAATAATTGAAGTTATTAATAAATATTAAAACTAATTACATAAAGTATGTATTTCAGTATAAATCCCTAACAATTTTAACCCAAACTAAACAGTCTCGTCCCAGAGCTCTTTAAGCTCGGCTCCCTGGATTTCCCGAAATGTTAAATTATGGGAGTGAGACACCTCTCAGTAAGAAGGGATAGATTATTATCAGTGTGTGGCCACATGAGTTTAAGTGTATCACATACATATCCCAGAAATAATGAATGTAATTGATAAATCATGTAAATCTGTACTCAAATATATATGCATACTGTTCAACCTAAGCATACTCTGACATATTAAGTTTCTCTGTATATGTAAATCATATGTCATATCTATACATAAAAGAATTTTCACTAGATGGGCAATCATATAATATCATGTAATAACCCCACTGTGTAGTCCGTAGGCGGGACTTAGCAATGACTGACCTATCATGCTAAGTCAAACATAACATATCTGTAAGTATGATTGGCCAACCCAGCCTGGTTTGGGCTGCCATGGGGGTATTCTACTCTTCTCTGGGCTCAATCGACAATCCATTCACCAACACTCTATCTGGGTAGTATGGTGGCACTGACTAATCTAATTAACTATGGTATCGTGCTCTGAATATAATTAGTCCATCAGGGTTCTTATACCATATAATACTGTTCATAAATAATAAATCTATAACTTGATCTCATTTTTATAATTCTGTATAAAATCTATCATATCATATTTCTGTATAAACTGTCATTTCATAACTCGGCATAAAGTCGTCTGAACTCGGCATAAAGTCGGATGAACTGCTATATCATACTGAACTCGGCATATAGCCGGTTGAACTACTATATCATACTAAACTTGACATATAGCTGTTGAACTGTTATATCATATATCTGTCTGAAACACATCTTGTAATAATTCTGTATAAAATCATACTTGTTCTATATCATCATAAAATATTCTACATGCTGATTTATACTATAAAATAACCCTACTCATGCAATACAATTTGAGTAGTAATTCATAATATAATAACTTCCTAAGAAAAATATACTTGGTTTTCCAAAACATGCATATAATAATTCATAATTTTTATTTATGCCTGAATATTCAACAAAATCATATTCATCATTTCAATAATCATATACTTAAATTTAATTGGGTAAATTTTCTAAAATAGCTGACATAATCTATTCCCTTTACCTTATCCTTGGAGTGGTGCCTAGGATACGCAAACAACGAATCTGTTCTAGTTAAACTGCTAAGGATTGATGCTAGGACACCGAAATGGTGTTTATTCTTTAATTTGGTTGAGGTTTGGAGAGAAAATTAAGAGAGAGACAGAGAGGATTTCGTAACCCTAGAGGAGAGAGAGAGATATCCCAAAAAAAAAAAATGAATTAGATTCCTATTTATAGGTGTGCTGGTCTAGACAAAACCATCGATGGTTTTCCTGAAACCGTCAACGGTTTGATCTTTAACTAAATCGATTCTTACTATTTTACCTTGACTATGCCTCAATAACTCAAAACCATTGATAGTTTTCTTGAAACTCCTCAAACCGTCAACGGTTTGGTCCTGCACCAAATCAAATTCCCCTTATTATTATTTTTATTTTTATTTTTCTAGGTCTCTACCCCCCCCCCCCCCCAAAACAAGTTAAAAAAAAGTATTCTTATAAAATAGATAGGCTAGAATTGAAACTTTGTGCACAACTATTTTTAAAACGTTTTCTAAAAAATAGTAGGAAGATTCAAACACACATTACAACATGTGTTCAATAATCATATACTTAAATTTAATTGGGTAAATTTTCTAAAATAGCTGACATAATCTATTCCCTTTACCTTATCCTTGGAGTGGTGCCTAGGATACGCAAACAACGAATCTGTTCTAGTTAAACTGCTAAGGATTGATGCTAGGACACCGAAATGGTGTTTATTCTTTAATTTTTGTTGAGATTTGGAGAGAAAATTAAGAGAGAGACAGAGAGGATTTCGTAACCCTAGAGGAGAGAGAGAGATATCCCAAAAAAAAAAAATGAATTAGATTCCTATTTATAGGTGTGCTGGTCTAGACAAAACCATCGATGGTTTTCCTGAAACCGTCAACGGTTTGATCTTTAACTAAATCGATTCTTACTGTTTTACCTTGACTATGCCTCAATAACTCAAAACCATTGATAGTTTTCTTGAAACTCCTCAAACCGTCAACGGTTTGGTCCTGCACCAAACCAAATTTCTTTTATTATTATTTTTATTTTTATTTTTCTGGGTCTCTACCCCCCCCCCCCCCAAACAAAAAAAAAAGTTAAAAAAAAAGTATTCTTATAAAATAGATAGGCTAGAATTGAAACTTTGAGCACAACTATTTTTAAAACGTTTTCTAAAAAATAGTAGGAAGATTCAAACACACGTTACAACATGTGTTCAAGTCCCTCTAAAGAAAAAAAGAATCATTGATTCTTTCAAATCTAATGGGAGAGTCGGCGTAAGTTCAGTTTTAGAAGTAACATCATTTTTTAGATAATGATGTCGTTGTAAGTCTCCTTGATCACAAATATTTTCGCATTTTTATTCAATATCCAAATAATAATCAATATTATTGAGTGATTGTATATTTCACACTACTTTCCTATACCATTGTACACTAAAATGTAAGACCAAAATTAATATGAGTACTAAAAGAAAAAAAATTTTAAATAAAATCGCATCCAGTATACTTGCAAGAAATTGCATTACTTACATAACGTGATTTTAGTGTAGGATCCACACTACACTACTCACAAACCATTCAATGGTGCATCTGAATTAAGATTTTTCTTGAGAAAAGAAAAAAAAAAACACATAAAAAATTCAATTTCTAGAGTATTGAGTAGGAAATCCTACGGGTGTGAGATTAGAATTTATAGGGGCTTTTCTCAGTAGCCAGGTAAGGGAATAAACTAAAGCAGTTATTTTCCATGCAAATTACTATTATGTGTGAGTAAATTTATTTTCAGAAAAGCATGTATTATATCTGTATACTATGAAGGAATTGCACATTTGGGAAAATACTACTAATATGTTGAAATGAATATGTATGTATCAAATGTCAGAAACTATGATTTTAGAATACAATGTATGGTTTTATACATCAAATGTGTGGCATGAATATTATTGTACGTGGAAAAATATCATGATATGATAGTGATATGAATGAAATATGTTTTGAGAAATTATGAAAGAATACAGTACATTATGATGTTGAAAATACATGATAAATTGATTATTTTCAAAATGATATACATATATGCATGATTTCGGCGCGAGGCCGTATTTATGCATGATTTCAACGTGAGGCCATATTTATGAAACGATCGGCACGAGGCCGTATTTATAAAACGATCGGCATAAGGTCGTATTTATGAAACGATCGACATGAGGCCGTATTTATGAAATAATCGGCACGAGGCCGTATTTATGAAATTTTCAGCGCAAGGCCGTATTTATGAAATTATGAAAGATACTATATTATATGTTATCAGAACTCGGATATTAGTTTAGTTCAGTTCAGGAGCACGGTACCGTAGCTTATAGATCAGATATTTATGATTAGATTGGTGCTAACCACCCCACGAGGGGGTGAGAGATGGATGGTCGATGTGGCTTTCAGTAGAGTGTGGACGTCCATCTGGCAGTCCGAACCAGGGTGTGGCAAGCACATCATACTTACAGACATTTTTGACTCGGCAGTGGTCGGCCAACCATTGTCGGGTCTTGCCTTCGGGCTGCACAACCCGTCATGAGGGGTAATATATGATATCAGCTAACTATTCATCCAGGGTATGTTTTCAGTATTATCAGATATAATAGACGTTTTATGTACGATATGACTTACTAGAAAATATGAAAGTATATGATGATTTAGTATGTTATGACGAATGTTTACAGATATATGAAATGTATTGTATATGTATAACTGCATTATATATTCATGTTGTCACACAGCTGTATTTAGTTGATTTTCCCTTACTGAGATGTGTCTCACCCCCGAACTTAATTAATTTTTCAGGAGACCCTGAGAGATCGGTGGGTCATGGCCGCCGTTGAGTTTGTTGAGCTTCCCTGCAAGAAGGTTAAGCTTTGATCTAGGATCAGAAGATTTTTGTTGTATGATCCTAGGTCCATTTTGATGTTTTGGATATTGTACTCAAATAATGTATTTTGGAAATGTAGTAAACTCTGGTATTATGTAATTAATGATTTGACGGATGTAATTTATTTTTACTTCTACTTAGGTTTTCGCTGTCTATGTCAGGCTATCCCCACTGTCCACGGGTTCGGGTTGATGTTATTATTATTTATGTTTATTTTGTGATAAGTTAAGCAAGTCGTGACATATCCATAATCTAGTCCATAAACCAAGCAGCGAAAACATATACATATATATTTAATCCCAAACACAATACCAGAGTTCTAAAACCATCATAATACAATAGTATCTCCCAAAACCAAATAATACTACAACCCAAGGCATACAAAACATATCAGAGTCTCACGAGTACTTATTTTTTAAGAGACTTGCGGAATAGCCCCAAGATCCGGTTGTAGTGCATACAGATGACAAAAAAAAAAAAGTATAATCAGATGATGCAATCCCTAATTACATGATTAGGATTATACCTACGAGATCTGTCTAGTTTGATCCCGAATCTGTAAGTACAAAAATGAGATATTGAAGATGACCAAGAATCTTCTACTATATTCCTTGAACACACCTTGCTCCTGAGAGAGTGGGCTCCTAAGTAGCTGCTAGGGTTTTCTTCTCTCATGAAAACGCCTGCCTCTGTGAGAGTTTTTTCCTCTCTCCTAGCTGCTGAATGGAGCTCATGTATATAGGCTACAGGAGGGACCTCTGGGCAAATATGACTAGAGCTTCACACTTAATTAAGAATTCTTAATCTGACCCAAATTCATCCTTAATTACGTTAATTATAATTCATACCACTAAAGATTCATAATTGCACTCCTTGTCTTATTCGAAATTAAATTTCCAACTCCTATTATTAAATGCTTATTTATTTCCTCACGTAAAGCTTATAGATACCCGTCTATTAAATTAAATTACTGACAATTTAATTTATTGATATATTAATTCTCTGAGACCTTCTACTTAACTTATTTGATGTGCCGGATTCAACTCTACATGGTTTGACATAATCAAAACTTATAAGCTTCCTCAAGGGGGTACCATCAATCCCGATACCGAGATGTAGATTCCATCAATAATTAATGTTCACCATACACATAATGTCATCACCCAACTCACTGAGCATTTTGACCTAAAAAGAATCTCACTTTTCTATGAATCAAAGTAATAAACACTATATGCACATGTCCAATAATCATATCAGGATTAAGAGCATAACCACTCGTAATAACCATGAGATATTAATTGTTTTATATAGTCAGTATAAAAATAATTACTCCAAGACGGTCCTGTTCAATACACACAAAGTGTACTAGCACAAGGACTTGGAACTGTACCATTCCCAAGAGTCAAGACATATCTATTAAAACCTTGTGCTATAGTCCTACCAATGGTGTGTCCAATTTCATTT
This sequence comes from Malania oleifera, assembly GCF_029873635.1. NCBI lineage: Eukaryota > Viridiplantae > Streptophyta > Magnoliopsida > Santalales > Ximeniaceae > Malania > Malania oleifera. Next base: position 88,199,610 of record NC_080427.1, on the reverse strand, counting down.
AAGATCGTGAATAATAAACTTATATTCTATAAGAATTAATGATCTAATCTTCTGTGTATAAGTCGTACTTTACACACTAGATCACTTACTATATAGAATAAAAAACACACATGCATAATCATTAAATAAATAATGTTAGGCAAACATTACTCACAAATATTCTCATTAAAATGGAATAATTGAAGTTATTAATAAATATTAAAACTAATTACATAAAGTATGTATTTCAGTATAAATCACTAACAATTTTAACCCAAACTAAACAGTCTCGTCCCAGAGTCCTTTAAGCTCGGCTCCCTAGATTTCCCGAAATGTTAAATTATAGGAGTGAGACACCTCTCAGTAAGAAGGGATAGATTATTATCAGTGTGTGACCACATGAGTTTAAGTGTATCATATACATATCTTGCAAATAATGAATGTAATTGATAAATCATGTAAATCTGTACTCAAATATATATGTGTGTGTATATATATGCATACTGTTCAACGTAAGCATACTTTGACATATTAAGTTTCTCTGTATATGTAAATCATATGTCATATCTATACATAAAAGAATTTTCATTAGATGGGCAATCATATAATATCATGTAATAGCCCCACTGTGCAGTCCGTAGGCAAGACTTAGCAATGACTGACCTATCATGCTAAGTCAAACATAACGTGTCTGTAAGTATGATTGGCCAACCTAGCCTGATTTGGGCTGCCATGGGGGTATTCTACTCTTCTTTGGGCTCAATCGACAATCCATTCACCAACACTCTATCTGGGTAGTATGGTGGCACTGACTGATCTAATTAACTATGGTACCGTGCTCTGAATATAATTAGTCCATCAGGGTTCTTATACCATATAATACTGTTCATAAATAATAAATCTATAACTTGATCTCATTTTTATAATTCTGTATAAAATCTATCATATCATATTTCTGTATAAACTGTCATTTCATAACTCGGCATAAAGTCGTCTGAACTCGGCGTAAAGCCGAATGAACTGCTATATCATACTGAACTCAGCATATAGCCGGTTAAACTGCTAGATCATACTGAACTCAGCATATAGTCGGTTGAACTACTATATCATACTAAACTTGACATATAGCTGTTGAGCTGTTATATCATATATCTGTCTGAAACACATCTTGTAATAATTCTGTATAAAATCATACTTTTTCTATATCATCATAAAATATTCTACATGCTGATTTATACTATAAAATAACCCTACTCATGCAATACAAATTGAGTAGTAATTCATAATATAATAACTTCTTAGGAAAAATATACTTGGTTTTCCAAAACATGCATATAATAATTCATAATTACTATTTATGCCTGAATATTCGACAAAATCATATTCATCATTTCAATAATCATACACTTAAATTTAATTGGGTAAATTTTCTAAAATAGTTGACATAATCTATTCCCCTTACCTTATCCTTGGAGTGGTGCCTAGGATACGCAAACAACGAATCTGTTCTGGTTAAATTGCTAAGGATTGATGCTAGGACACTGAAATGGTGTTTACTCTTTAATTTGGTTGAGGTTTGGAGAGAAAATTAAGAGAGAGACAGAGAGGATTTCGTAACCCTAGAGGAGAGAGAGAGATATCCCAAAAAAAAATGAATTAGATTCCTATTTATAGGTGTGCTAGTCTAGACAAAACCATCGATGGTTTTCCTGAAACTGTCAACGGTTTGGTCTTTAACTAAATCGATTCTTACTGTTTTACCTTGACTAGGCCTCAATAACTCAAAACCATTGATAGTTTTCTTGAAACTCCTCAAGCCGTCAATGGTTTGGTCCTGCACCAAACCAAATTCCCCTTATTATTATTTTTATTTTTATTTTTCTGGGTCTCTATCCCCCCAAAACAAGTTAAAAAAAAAAATATATTCTTATAAAATAGATAGGCTAGAATTGAAACTTTGAGCACAACTATTTTTAAAACGTTTTCTAAAAAATAGTAGGAAGATTCAAACACACGTTACAACATGTGTTCAAGTCCCTTTAAAGAAAAAAAAAAAAAGAAAAAGAATCATTGATTCTTTCAAATCTAATGGGAGAGTCGGCGTAAGTTCAGTTTTAGAAGTAACATCATTTTTTAGATAATGATGTCGTTGTAAGTCTCCTTGATCACAAATATTTTTGCATTTTTATTCAATATCCAAATAAGAATCAATATTATTGAGTGATTGTATATTTCACACTACTTTCCTATACTAGTGTACACTAAAATGTAAGACCAAAATTAATATGAGTACTAAAAGAAAAAAAAATTTAAATAAAATCGCATCCTATATACTTGCAAGAAATTGCATTACTTACATAATGTGATTTTAGTGTAGGATCCACACTACACTACTCACAAACCATTCAATGGTGCGTCTGAATTAAGATTTTTCTTGAGAAAAGAAAAAAAAAAAAAACACATAAAAAATTCATTTTCCAGTACATTTGTCTCCAAGTCAAATATATTAAAAATAAATAATTGTTCTAATATAATTAAAAATTTTAAAAATGATGTGTAATTTGGCTTATTATTTTTCTTTTGATATTTAAACCTAAAGATAATTTGGTGAGTTTCAAACGGCTCGAGTGTGTCCGGAAGAACAGGACGGATGACATGACCGCCCAAGGCGGGAAGCAGACAAAAGAGACGCCCCCCGTGCCAGCGGTGGCCGCCACTGCATTCCGAACAACACCACTGTGAAATGAAGACCGAGTCTTCCAAGCCCTTCATAATTATTGCAACACAAACACAGATCGTCCAAGTCAAATGTGCATGTGCATGTGCATGTGCTGCGATGCCTTTGTTGAACTTTCTTCCTCCTCTTTTTGTCTCTTACCTTTCCGCTGGCTGAGAAAGTGGATTTTCTCGACTTTGAGGTCTTTGATGTGACCCCATAACTTTTCTGAGTCCCGGTTGTCCGTAGCAAGCCACTACTTCAGGAACTATTCCAACGCTGAGCCTCCTTTTAAATTAAGGATTTGTATTATATTCTTAGCTAGCTGGTAATGTGTGACCTGAGGTTAGTATAGACTTTCTGATGGGGTCAATATGCAAATATATGAAACAGTATTGCCAAAAGGGAAATTAGTGAAAATGATGTGCTGAGTGTGCATCCCACCGACCGCAAGTTGGAAGTGCGACGATGTCCACCCACATAAAATAATAAAAATACAAATGTATGACCATTAGATTTTGTCCTTCAAATACAGTGCATAAGATTCGTTTATATAGTTTGGTTAACTCAAACATATATACATATAAGGACTCAATTGAAAGACTATGAAGTAAAATGACTCAAGTACAGGGACTCAATTTTAAAATGGCAGGGACTCAATTTTAAAATATAAAGGACCTAAAGGGTTCAATTAATAGGGACTCAATTTTAAATAACAATGATTAAATAAAACCGATTTAATGACAAGACTCAATAAAAATGCTTTCAAAATTACTCAATTGGATTTTAAAAAGGATCATCAAATTTTCGAAATTCAAAGTCGACCCCTCTTTATGTAAATTACTGTGTTCTTACGACAAGTCCCTTCATCGAGAAAAAGAGAGGTCTGGTTAAAATTGAGGTGTTTACAGCTACCCCTCTTTATAGACTTTGTTGTTTCAAGGTAAAAGTAGGAACTTTTCTATATTATTTTTAATCGGGTCACAAGACTGCCTGATACTTTGAGATCGACTAGGTACTTCTTGCTTTTGTCAATCAGGGATAAAAGGAGTGACTAGGGCAACATAGGAACGTTAGTAGTTAGGGAACTTGTCTGGGATGTTAGTAGTTAGTGCATTATCCTACGATGTTAGTGGTTAGTGCATTATTTTGGGATGTTAGTGATTAGTGAATAATTCAAGGATGTTTGTGGTTAGTACATTATTCTGGGATATTAGTGGTTAGTGCATTATTCTGGGATGTTAGTGGTTAAGGCATTATTCTAGGATGTTAGTGTTTAGTGAATAATTTGAAAGATGACAACTCGAGTACTTGACCCGAGATCCAGAGCATTTTCAATTTGGAAGATGACTACTCAGGTACTTGACCTGAGAGTTAGAGCATTTTCAATTTGAAAGATGACTACTCGGGTACTTGACCTGAGAGCCAAAGCATTTTTAATTTGGAAGATGACTACTTGGGTACTTGACCTAAGAGCCAGAACATTTTTTCAATTTGGAAGATGACTACTTAGGCACTTGACTTGACAGTTAGAGCATTTTTAGTTTGGAAGATGGCTGCTCGGGTACTTGACCTGAGAGCAAGATCATTTTTTAAATTGGAAGATGACTACTTGGGTACTTGACTTGAGAGACAGAGCATATTTAAATTGGAAGATGACTACTTGGGTACTTGATTTGAGAGCCATAGGATCTTTAAATTGTAAGATGACTACTCGGGTACTTGACCTAAGAGCTAGAGCATTTTTAATTTGGAAGATGACTACTCGGGTACTTGACCTGAGAGCCAGAGCATTTTTTCAATTTGGAAGATGACTACTTAGGCACTTGACTTGAGAGTCAGAGCATTTTTAACTTGGAAGATGACTACTCGGGTACTTGACCTGAGTGCAAGAGCATTTTTTAAATTAGAAGATGACTACTTGGGTACTTGACTTGAGAGCCAGAGCATCTTTAAATTGGAAGATGACTACTTGGGTATTTGATCTGAGAGCCAAAGCATCTTTAAATTGGAAGATGACTACTCGGGTACTTGACCTGAGAGCCAGATCATTTTTTATTTGGAAGATAACTACTTGGGTAGTTGACTTATGAGCCAGAGCATTTTCAACTTGGAAGATGACTACTCGGGTATTTGACCTGAGAGCCAGAGCATTTTTAATTTGGAAGATGACTACTCAGGTATTTTGTAGAGACCCGGTGAATTATACTAATTAAATAATAGAAGGATGAGAGAAGGAAATTGTAATTGGAATTCAACAGGGGTATCGTCGACGAACGTAGCACGTTTGTCAACGAACACGCTTGATGAGATCGTCAACGGGGACACGCGTCTCGTCAATGGGTAGATACTAAGGGGCTATTTTCAGCTCTGAATTTCATTGACGAGGAATAAGCGTGTGTTGACGAACTCACTTCATGTTCTCGTTGACGAAGTGATGTGACTCGTCGATGAGGGCAGGTGTATAAGTAGCCCTAAATCTGGATTTCAGCATAGATGTTTCAAACAAAGCAATGGTTCTCTCTCCTATTCATCCCTCTTCCTTCTTTCTAAGATTTTGGGTCCATTCTTCGCTAGATCGATGATCCGAAGCCGCCATGCTACTCTTAGGGAAGTTCTCTACAAGTCTAATGGAGTAGAGTGGGGTTAGTTTGGACTTCATCCCAAGTTCAGGGTAAGGCTTTATGTTGAGTATTAGGCTTTCCTACAATTGTAGAAAAGGTAGCATTTGAAGAAATACTGAAGTTTTGTTCAGGGCGTTGTTTTCGGGGTGTTAAACGGTTAACCCTGTGGGTGCAGGACTAGTCATTTTAGGTGCTTTCTAGTAGTCAGGTAAGGGGATAAACTATGTCAAGATTTCATGAAAATGTATTTACTATTTTATAGCATTTATTTTTAGATAAATATGTATATTGTCGAATTATGTTGGAAATAATGTTGTTGATCAGAAATATAATTATTACCTTTTTTGTGTGGCATGAGTAATAGTTACCATGAAAATTATGATGATGAAATATTTTGTTTACCAAATAAGTATATTATCACTGCTTTTAGAAAAATGTTAAAATGATACAAGGATTTTTCAAACTAAGGAATTTATATGATATGTCGGTGTAAAGGCCGAGGATTTTATTCGATATCCCGAAATAAGGGCCAAGGTTTTTATATGAAATACCAACGTAAGGGCTGAAGGTTTTTATGATATGTTATACTGGCCTAAGGGCCATGATTTACAAGATACAAAATGTTGGCGTAAGAGCTATAAATTTTATATGATATGTTATACAAGGTTTTATGGAAATAATAACAAGATAGATATTATTATGAAATAGTCATGTATCATTATTTCGAAATATATTATATGATATCATAACCTGGTTGGCTTGGTTTAGGCTTTCATAAAGCACGATATCGTAGCTATATGATCACAATCATGCTTATGTTAGTGCTACCGTTTGCTGTAAGGAGCAGTGGGAGATCATAAGTCAATGTGGTTTATTGTAGTGCAGGCATCCTTCTTGTGTTCAGATCAGGAGGGGCAGACCCATCGTACTTACAGAATTATGTTGATCTAGCGTGGTCGGTCAGCCATTGCGAGGTCTTACCTTTGGGCCGCACAATCCAGTCATGTGGGGGTAAGACATGATACTAGCCAGCTATCCATCCAGGGTGTTTTCCGTGTACAATTATATGAGATGATTTATATGTATAGAAATTTAGTATGTTATATCATGTTATGATAAAATATGTTTTTCCCAAATATGTTATAGATAGTTTTAGCAAGTATTATTTATGTATTGCTATATGTATAACACGAAAATACTCATATTGCCACACACTGATATTAGTTTATTTCCCTTACTGAGAGGCGTCTCACCCTAGCTATATAAACATTTCAAGAGCCTTAGATAGAAGAGCAGATAGAGCTCCATAGCGTTAGAGTTTAGCTATTCTACCATGTCTGAAGGGTAAGTTATTTTTCTAGGGTCTGATAGATTTTTGGGTGGTGACCCTAGGCCACTCCTGGATATTTTGGGATACGTGTATGTATATGACAGTTGTAGTAAAACTCTGGTATTGTGTTGGTTGTATTACAGATGACGGAGCTTTATGGTTCCATCCTAGATTATGTGTTCTTGCTAATGCTGATATCAGAAAGACCATCTCAGAAGAGGCTCACAGATCTTTATATACAGTTCATCCCAGCAACACGAAAATGTATAGGGATATGCGAGAGTCTTATTAGTGGAGTGGTATGAAGAAGGAGATTGCCGAGTATGTAGCACAGTGTTTGACGTGCTAGTATGTTAAAGCTGAGCACCAGAGGCGGGCAGGTCAATTTTAGCCACTTTTTATCCCAGAGTGGAAATGGGATCACATATCTATGGATTATGTTTCAGGGTTGTCATCGGCATTGCATGGCCAGAATGCAATCTAGGTGATTGTAGATCGTTTGACTAAGACTGCCCATTTCCTTTCCATCAAGATCAGCTATTCCATTAACATACTGGCAGAGATTTATATTCAGGAGAAAGTCCATTCTCACAGTGTGCCTGTGTCTATAGTGTCAGATCAGGACCCGCGTTTTACGTCACGATTTTGGAGGAGCTTGCAAGAAGCTCTAAGGTCTCAGTAATCTTTTAGCATGACATTCCATCCTTAGTCAGATGGGAAGACTGAGAGGAAGATTCAGATATTAGAAGATATGCTTCGAGCATCCGGGCTGGACTTTGAGGGTAGTTGGACCTAGTTTATGCCATCAGTGGAGTTTGTGTACAATAACAGTTATCAAACCTGCATTGGCATGACACCATTTGAGGCGTTCTATGGTAGGAGATGTCATTCTCCTTTATATTGGGATGAGATGGGTGAAGGGCGAGTTGTGGGGCCAGAGCTAGTGCAGCAATCATATGATAAAGTCTAGCTCATCAGAGACAGAATCAGTGCAGCTCAAAGCCGACAGAAGATTTACACCGATACCCACAGCAGGAAATTGGAGTTTGATATTGGCGCTCATGTGTTTTTGAAAATAACTCCGTTGAAAGGGGTTATGAGATTTGGGAAGAAAGATAAACTTAGCCCTAGGTTCATTGGCCCATTCAAGATTCTAGAGAAAGTGGGGCGGTTGCCTACAGGTTAGATTTACCACCTATATTATCTAGGATACACTATATATTCCATGTCTCCATGTTAAGGAAATACATCTCAGTCCCTTCTCACGTAATTAGTTATGGTGAATTAGAGTTCAGTGAATCACTAGTTTATGAGGAGGTACTAGTATAGATTCTAGACAGGAAAGAACAAGAATTACGTAATAAGAAGATTCCTATAATGAAAATCCTATGGATAAATCACGTACTAGAAGAAGCTTCTTGGGAGCTCGAGGAACAGATAAGGCCGAAACATCCGCATTTATTCAGTGGGGTTCAGTTATAATAAAAAAGGTGTAAGTGGTTATGAGATATTTCTTCTGTAGGTTAGTCAGTATATGTAATAATTAAGTTAGTAAGTAGTATTTTGATTTTGGTAGAATTTTATTTTGCATATTTAATCTCCCAGAACTCTGAATGTAACCACAATATTCCTTTGCCATAAGTGAGGATAAGTAATAAAATAAGTAAACTGTTTTCCTTTAGAGGATAGTGAATCATATGAATAGTAAATTTCGAGGACAAAATTTTTATAAGGAGGGGAGAATGTAGAGACCCGGTGAATTATATTAATTAAATAATAGAAGGAGGAGAGAAAGGAAATTGTAATTGTAATTCAGCAAGGGTCTCGTCGATGAACGCAACATGTTTGTCAATGAACACGCTTGATGGGATCATCGACGGGGACACACGTCTCGTCGACGAGTATATACCAAGGGACTATTTTCAGTTCTGAATTTCGTTGATGAGGAATAAGCGTTCGTTTACGAACTCCCTTCACGTCCTCGTTGATGAAGTGACATGGATCATCGATGAGGGCAAGTGTATAAGTAGCCCTAAATTCGGATTTCAGCGCAGATTTTTCAAACAAAGCAATGGTTCTCTTTTTTGTTCGTCCCCTCTTCCTTCTCTCTAAGATTTTGGGTCCATTCTTCACCGGATCGATGATCCGAAGCCACCACACTACTCCTTGGGAAGTTCTTTTCAAGTCTGCTAGAGTAGATCATTGGTGGCGCTAACTTGGACTCTATCCCAAGTTCAGGGTAAGGCTTTATGTTGAGTATTAGGCTTTCCTATAGTTGTAGAAAAAGGTAGCATTTGAAGAAATACTGAAGTTTTGTTCAGGGCTATTTTACAGCATTTAATTTCTGATAAATATGTATATTGTAGAATTATGTTGGAAATAATGTTGTTGATCATAAATATGGTTATTACCTCTTTTGTGTGGCATGAGTAATATTTACCATGGAAATTATGATGATGAAATATTATGTTTACCAAATAAGTATGTTATCACTGCTTTGAGGAAAATGTTAAAATGAAACAGGGATTTTTCAAACTAAGAAATTTATATGATATGTCGGCGTAAGAGCCGAGGATTGTATACGATATGTCGGCATAAGGGCCAAGGTTTTATATGAAGTACTGGTGTAAGGGGTAAAATTTTTTTTGGTATGTTATACCGGCGTAAGGACTGTGATTTACAAGATACAAAATACCAGCGTAAGGGCCGTAAATTTTATATGATATGTTATGCAAGGTTTTATGGAAGTAATAACAAGACAGATATTATTATGAAATAGCCATGTATCATTATTTTGAAATATATTATATGTTATCAGAACCTGGTTAGCTTGGTTTAGGCTTTCACAAAGCATGGTACCGTAGCTATATGATCACGATCATGTTTATATTAGTGCTACCGCTTCCCATAAGGGGCAGTGGGAGATCGGCGGTCGATGTGGTTTAGTGTAGCACAGGCATCCCTTTGGTGTCTGGACCAGGAGGGGCAGACCCATCGTACTTACAAACTTATGTTGATCTAGCATGGTTGGCAGCCATTGCTAATTCCCACCTTTGGGCCGCACAACCCAGTCATGTGGGGTTAAGACATGACACTAGCCAGCTATACATCTAGGGTTTTTCCATGTACAATTATATGAGATGATTTATATGTATAGAAATTCAATATGTTATACCATGTTATGATAAAATATGTTTTTCCCAAATATGTTACAGATAGTTTTGACAAGTATGATTTATGCACTACTGATTACGCGCTTAAATTGCATAATTAGGTGCTTTAATTCATGAATTGGGAATCTTATTTTGTATTTAAATGCCTAATTACTCTCAATATTTTAATATTATGTTCTATTTATAATATTTGAGTTTTATTAAGTAATTTATGAAATTTTGGTATTTTTTCTTGTAGGGCAACTATCGGAAGCCAAAAACCGATGACACTTTTTAATCTATACGTAACTCTCTCATCCAACCTCTGATTCAGATGATTCAGGATGCCATAGAAAGATAATAAAATTTTCTACAATTTTCATGTTTTGCATTTTGTGAAATAATGGATGCATCAAGATCGAAATCAGATGTGAAGTTAGCATACGCCGTTTTATGGATTATTTCGACAATTCTTCGTAATCTTGGCGTAACTTTCTCATCTGAGCTCTGATCGAACTGATTCAAAATTTTGGGAAAAGGTAAAAAAGATTTCTACATCTTTTGTGTTTTAAGTTTTGAGAGTTATGAGCTGTAAGAGGGTTGAAAGTGGGATTAAAATAGGAGGGCAATTCGTGTACCTTTGAAAAAAAAAAGAGAAAAAGAAAATAAAAAAAATAAAAAAATGAGATGTGACCCGGCCATGCAGCCGGGTCATCTCAGATGGGTGAGGTGATGGGTACAAAGAAAGGAAAGACAAAAGAAAAGCAAAGAAAGAAAAGTCAAAAGGAAAGGAAGGAATGAAAAAGTAAAAGAAGGGGGTTTCCTTGGGAGAGAGCAGTGCGCAAGAAGAGAAAGGGGGGGGGGGGGGGCAGCATGCGCTGGGCTGGAGAGGAAGGCCAAACCATAGGAGAAAAAAGAGAATTTATTGTTTTTGGTGAGAGACAGAAGGGAGGACAAACGACAGAAAGTTTATTGGAAAAATTATTTTTTGGGAGCTTTCTTGTGGTTTTCTTTTGGGGGTGCTATGAAGATACACACAACCAGCAAAGAAGACTTGGAAGCACACAAAAATAATATCTTTTCAGAATCGGAAGGCGGCGAACAACAGCGGTGTTCGGGGTGTTCGTGACGTGCGACGGCGGTGCGGCAAGTGTTGATCTTTCCCGTACGCTCCAAATTGTCGAAAAAATATGGTGAAATCTATTATGTTGGATTTAATTTTCGGAATGAACTAAATTTTTGAATTCTAGGAAAATGATGTAACCAGTTTCGAACTATGTTTGCTCTTTGATGCTAATCTGAAGTAGTTTTCATTAATGTTTGTTTGAGTTATTCTGTGCCTAATGCTTTTAATTAACTGGTCATTAATTAAATGATTTTAGCCTTGTGATTTGCTACTGAAAGGGGGGATTATAGGATAGATCTTGGATAATTCAGTGTAGGTAAATATAGAGATCGAAAGACTTGTATGAACCTACGTAGCATTAAAAATCGAGGGTTTTACTGCGTTCTTGTGTTATTAATTTGCATACTCTTATGTTAAATAATAAACAAGAATAGGTTCTGATTGACTATCGAAAGAGGCTTTTGAAAAAATTGGCGATTTGCTAACAAACAGAGAAAACGAAGTTGAATTAGCTAAATGAGTAAAGCATACTGAGAAACTAGGTGAAATCGGTTTCCTAGAAGTTTTCACCATCATCAATTTGACACGCGGTATCCAGTTTTAAATTCTCCTGAATAGCTTGTTTAAAGTAGCTTTATTTAAATTTCACAGTCTAAAATTATTAATTTTTCTAAATAAAATCAAGGTTAGTAAAATTTCGGTACTTGGTAAAATTAAGACATCAATCCCTGAGGACGATACTCTACACATCATTATATTATAAAACTACGATACTGTGCACTTGCAGTTTGCATCGGTCAAGTTTTTATATGCATAACACGAAAATACTCATGTTGCCACACAATGATATTAGTTTATTTTCTTTACTGAGAGGTATCTCACTCCAGCTATATAAACATTTCAGGAGCCCTAGATAGAAGAGCGGATAGAGCTCTGCAGCATTAGAGTTCAGTTGTTCTACCCTATCTGAAGGGTAAGTTATTTTGCTAGGGTCTGATAGATTTTTGGGTGGTGACCCTAGGCCACTTTTGGATATTTTGGGATACATGTATGTATATGACAGTTTTAGTAAAATTCTGGTATTGTGTTGGTTGGTAATTTGATATGTATATGATTTTATGTTTCCTGCTGCTTAGGTACCTGTGTTGTATTTCAGGTATATCCCTGGTACCCATGGGTCCAGGTTGATTATGATTTGTTAGGATTTTTATATTGGATATTGTTATGGGAAAAAAAAAATAAATTATGGCAAATTAGGCGAGTCATTACATATTTGACCTAAGGGCTAGAGCATTTTCAATTTGGAAGATGACTGCTTAGGCACTTGACTTGAGAGTCAGAGCATTTTTAATTTGGAAGATGACTACTTGGGTACTTGACATGAGAGCGAGAAAATTTTTTAAATTGGAAGATGACCTCTTGGGTACTTGACCTGAGAGTCAGAGCATCTTTAAATTGGAAGATGAATACTCAGGTACTTGACTTGAGAGTCAGAGCATTTTTAAATTGAAAGATGACTACTCGGGTACTTGACCTAAAAGATAGAGCATTTTTAAATTAGAGGTTGACTACTCGGGTATTTGACTTCAAAGCTAAAGCATTTTTAAATTAGAAGATGACTACTCGGGTACTTGACTTGAGAGCCAGAGCATTTTCAATTTGGAAGATGACTACTTGGGTACTTGACCTGAGAGCCAGTGTATTTTTAATTTGGAATATGACTACTCGGGTGCTTGACTTGAGAGTCAGAGCATTTTAAAATTGGAAGATGACTACTCGAGTATTTGACCTCTAGATACCTAGAGCATTCTCTTGGTTGAAGATGACTACTCGGGAATTTGACCTTGAGATAGCCAGAGCATTTTCTTGGTGGAAGATGACTTTTTAGGGATTTAAACCCAAGAGCCATAGCATTTTCTTGGAAGGGACCATTCCAAAACTAGTCAACTTGGATAGAACCATAAATGGTCAATTAGGTTGGAACCGCAAAGGGCCAATTTGAATGGGACCATAAAGGGTCAATTTGGATGGGATTATTTGAATTTGACAAGTATGAATGAATGAATGGGTACATGACATGATGACATGTATGCATGTTGCTACTTATGATGCTAGAATATGGAGATATATATGCATGTTGTATGATGATTTGTATGTACATTTTTTATTATTGAATGCAAGAAATGCATGATGATGTATGAACTTCTTTTCTCCAACACATCTATGATCAATATGCCAAACCCTGATTTTTTTCCGTATTTTCAAATTTCAATCTGATATGAATGCCCCTGAATTTTGTTTCCCTTGAACTTAGCATAACATCTACCCCAATTAATTTATAGCTCATGTCCGTTCTACATTTTCTCAACAAGGTTTTTCTTTGGATTGCATTCTTAATGTTTTAAAATCAATTTGAAATTTGAATGAATAAATATGCAACAAAATTACTCAATCTCATTAAGGATATGGATGGAATGATCAAACTTGCTTTCTTTTACTTGATTTTCTATGCTTGTTTAACAGGAAACAACTTTACTAATACTTTGACGCTTTTGCTGCTATCTTAGAGAATCACATCAATGGGCACATATCCTCTTTATTTTTTATTTTGGTTTTTCTTTTAATCAGCCTCCTTTGGCAATAAATATAATTCCTCCATTGCATCACCTCTTAAAGATACCTTCTTGTTTTGTATTCCACGACTTATTTTGAACTTTCTATCTTGAGTTATAACTAGTGTCTCATTAAGTAGTCTGATCAATGTTTCGATCTCAGGGTTGACTTTAACACACAAGACAAAATGCAGGCTAAGAATAGGGTTTTTCATAAGAAAATGGAAACTAAAACTTAAAAATATCATCTCGTAAAAACATTTGCTACCCTAGTTAGTGCAAAGTATTATAAGATATTGATCGAACTTGTCATTTGAACAAGCTACCTACATACATTTTCAGGATCAGGTCATTACATAGTTTAGACTCAACATTGAGTTTGACAATTCATTTGAGACAATGATATATACCAATCTGGTCAGGACTTTCGTTTGTACTGTAATGTAGGCTGGGGGTATAGGTTAAAGAAAAAAAAGGTTTAATAAGACTCAAAATTGTCAATTTCATCAGAGGTAATATTGGTCAAAGATCACCATTGAAGTATGCCCGTTATTATTGTTATTTTTTTATTCTTCCTTATCATTTTTTACTACATCCTTTGCTTTTCCTTTTATGAAGGAATCTTAGCTCCCTTTTTATCTTGAAATCCCATTGGAACTAATCTTTTTGAAACTACCCCAGTATGAGGTGTGATCCCTTGACGATTTATTCAAGAATTGAATTTTTTAGGCTCAAAAGGGCTAGCAGGGGATTTTTTTTTTTTACTTTCTTTTGGGTAGCATAAAAATGGCTTTCCATCCTTTTGGTAGTGATCATTGCCTCAAATGACTTGTCAAACACTAAAAGACTCAAACCCAAGTTAAATTTCTAGTAAACTGACTTTTAAGAAAAAAGTTGGTTTAAAATTCAGACTCAAATGGGTTAACAAATGGTAATTAAATGTTTGGTTTTTTTGAGAATGCCGGTTGAACAAAGATGGCCACCCATCATTTGATAAGAATACAATCATTATAATCTTCAGACACTAGTCATAATTTAGATAACAAAGGCAAGAGACTTTGTTCCTTGATTTGCATGACAAAGTTTGGTAAGTCATCTCTATCTACTTCTATTTAAAAAGGTAAGGTGTACTCCCAAGAGGGGGGGTGAATTGGGTTTTTAAAACTTTCTTTTTAAATTCTTGTTTTACAAGTTCTTTTAGTTAAGTATTAACCCCTCTTTCAATTTGAGTTAATTTGTAATCACAACAATCAATTTCACAAGTACAATTGATTTGTAACAACCAAAACTCAAACCAATCAATGATGTAAGCTTGATATTGCAAAATGAAATACAAAAGAAAATCCAACCAAGCTTCCAAAGTTCAAATATTGGTATTAATTAAATATCTTGAATGTATGTAACCAATCGATATACTAATGAGTTTTAGTATTAATCAATCAACGTACTCCCTTGTGGTTTCCGCAATATATTGATTAATCATCATAATCCCTTATGGTTTCCGCAATTCTCAAAGGAGAATTAATATCTAGCAAATTAAGTACACAACCACCCAGTTTATAAGTGATGAAATTTAAAGAGAGTAGGGAAGAGAATGACACCGAGTCTTTACGAGGTTCGGCTGTACCCGCCTATGTCCTTGCCTTAGGAAACACACCTATGGATTCCACTATATCACTCCTTTACGAGCGAAGCAAACCTTTACAACACTCCTTTAATAGGATAGAGTCTTCTTTGCCAAGCGATACCCCACGCTCAGTACAATGATTCAACAACTTGAACCATAAAAAGCAACAAGAAACAAGAACAAATCCTTGTGTACAAAGACACTCTCACAATAGAGCTGATTAGTACACGTTAGAGCACTAATATACTTCAAATTTAAAAATCAATAAAGAATGAATTTGAAGTTCAAGAAATTAATCACCGGACTCTTCTTTAGATTGAAAGAAGCTTAGTAAGAGCACAAGACCCAAGTGGTTGTATCAACAAGAATTTAGTATAACTTCAGCAAGAATGTGTGAGCAAGAGATCTTTGAGAATTAGAGACTTTGAATGCTTGATTGTAAATAATTGTTGTTATAAAAATCCTTTAGTTTTTCATGTATTTATAGAGTTCTAAAAGTAATTCCTTGTTACCCAAGTTTACTTGGAGTATTTCCCAATTTTATACAAAGTTTGGAGCCCAAACAAACATTTTTGAAGACTTTTCAATGCTGCTTTATTTCAAAAATTACGAACGTCAATCACTTGACAAAAAAAAAGTGTCAGCCACAAGTCACATTAAAAATCAACGTATTTCAAAAGTGAATGCTCTGTCAGTCGCCTAAGTGTGTGCTGTTAGTCGTCTGACTACTATCAGTCGCTTGAGAAAGATTTGTGAGGCGCCTGTCACAATTCTGTTTTCCTTTCTTAAAAACATATATGCTGCTAGTCAACTAACAAAATTCAGTTAGTCGCCTGAGAGTGCAATTTCACTGTAAGATTTATTTTTCCAAAACTCTTTTGACTTTTAATTTTGGAAACTTTGATTTGAAATTTGAAAAATGTATTTCCCAATTTTTTAAAAATGGGTCACTAAGTCCATAAAAATTCCTAAAGAGCTTCAAAACATTCGAAATGATTTTAAATTGAAGTAGTTACACATAACTTCCTTAAAACTTAAAACTCTCTAAGTGTGAAGTCTTCATGAATATCCTTCGTTGAGTTCATCTTGGACTTGAGCTTGAGCTTCAATATTCTTTAAGCTTTCATAAGATTTGTCAAAATTTGATTTGTTCAGCTTTCTTTTGAACACTTGTTTTGAATGTAGGCGATCAATGCACTCTTGATCTTGAACTCTAATGTATGTTTCTTGAAATGTCATCACTTTAACCAAAACATGTTAAATTCCCTTGATTCTTTATTATCAAAATAAGATTCGTAAACTTTGTTAGGCCAAAAATTTTCCCCTTTTTGATGATGATACATAAGGATCAAAAGAGAGTGATGCTCAATAAGGCTCTCCTTACAATAAGCATACTTTTAACAATGTTTTTTAAAAAATCTTCAGATACCATGTAAGTTCATTTTCCAAGATCGATATATCAATCAAGTATCAGTGCATTATCAAGTATTAGTGCATCATAATTCATTTCATCATATCTCATATCATATCTCATATCATATTATATCTCATATATTAATATAGTTTGCATTTTAGCATTTTAGCTCAATTTTTCTCTCATTTTTGCTCATACTTTCTCCCCCTTTTGACATCAATCAAAAAGAAAAGTAATTCAGCAAAGGTAAATATACCACACAAAAGATATTCATATTCATCCAGAGGTGTACATAGTGTCAAAGACATTTGGAGATACAAACCAGAGTATAAAAATAAAAAAGTGAAATTTCAATGCAAATACATATAGATAACTAAGACACAAAGCAACAAAAAAATAGAAAGAGATATCAATCATCATCAACAACATATCATCCTCAATATTTTATTTAGACACAAAGCAACAAAAAAATAGAAAGAGATATCAATCACCATCAACAACATCATCATCCTCAATATTTTCTTCATTTTCTTCATCTTCCCCTGATTCTTCATCAGTTGCATCATCACTAGGAGGTGCAGAGCTGATGTCCATAGGATCACTAATGTGTGAGGAACTAGCCAGATGTTGTTCAATACGTCCAATTCTCTGATCAAGTGAGGAATAGTTGATTTGTAAAGATGCAACATTTTCTTGAAAAGATTTAACTCTGGACCTCATGTGACTAATAAAGGTGGAGAATTGGTGAAAGAAAGGAAGGAACCATGAAGGGCTATCTTCTATCTGAGGAGTAGTTTGCTGCTTTAGATACTGAATAGGTGGTTGGGGTTCAAGAGCTTGGTAGCGTTGTTGTCCTCCTTGGGGAAACCAACCATGTTCATGTTTTTCATATCCCATCATCCTAAGGGTAGTGGCAGAAAAAATGTCATAGTGAGTCCATTTAAAAAATGAGGAAGATGGTGTGGGAAGATGAAAGTGTGCAAATATCAAATTCAGAATTCCACCATACAGAAGAACAATGCAACAAGCTTCTTCCTTCGTAATCAACCACTTAAGAATGAGGCTTGGTAAATCCAACTTTTTCCCTTTAAGAATACACCACATTACAAAACAATCTAGAAAAGTAACATGGTTATGAGATCTAGCTCGTGGTAAAATATTGTTGGTGATCAGTTTTTGAAGGACCAGAGCTTGGAGGTTTAGTTGTTTGTAAAGTGGGGGATTACCAAAGTAACCAGGTTCTTCTTTCATAACTAATGGAAGAAACTCTTCTAAAGTGAAGTCTTAAGCCATTATCCATGATTTATCAGTTTGAGGACATTCAAAAATTTAGCTAAGGATTGTGGGGTGAGAGTAATTGAATGCCCTATGACCTCAGTGGCTAGTCCCAAATCTTGTTTGACCAAATTTGCATAAAATATTTTGATCAAAGTTGGGTAATATCCAATGACTTGATATGTGATAAACTTCTTCCATCCAAATCTTTCAAACATGGGCAATATTTTAGGAAAATTAGTTTTAAAGAAAGATGTATCAAGAACTTTACCAAATATAGAATCTGTGGAGTGAAGGTGATTCATATATAGTTGCTTGGCATGTGAAGAGGTCAGCCATTTTTCAACTTCATCATCTTTAACAAGCATTGTGGATGAAGCTTTGTTCCCGATGGTCTTCATTCGTGGCATGATGATTCAATGGAAACCCTAGGTATTTGAACGGAAATAAAGTAGGGGTATATGCTTCAAGTGAGAATCAAAGGTTTATGAGAAGTGAGAGGCTGGAAATTGAGGGAAAGGGAGTGTTAGACGAGTAAATAAGCAAATTCAGGTGGCTGGGGGTTTCAAAAAATGAGGATTTTTCGTATATAAGTATACGACCCTCCGCGTGTTAGTCGCCTAACACTCGAAGAGTCAGGCGCCTAATTAATTTAATTTCGTTAGGCAGTAACGAGTTAGTCACCTAACTCACATGGTCAGTCGCCTGACTCACATGGTCAGTCGCCTGACATGCTGATTTCCTTTTTTTACTTTAAATGACTTCTCTAATATGTAACAATCCTAGTTCATGTCTAATAAAGATAAATTGATCCTTTGAAAGTGGTTTTGTAAATATGTTTGCCCATTGATCATTTGTATTTACAAATTCAAGAATTATATCCTCTTTTTGAATATGATCTCTTGAGAAATGGTGTCTAATATCTATATGTTTTGTTCTTGAATGTGATATTTGATTTTTGGAAATATTTATAGTACTTGTATTATCACACTTAATAGGTATAGCTGAGTACCCTAAATTAAAGTCTTTTAATTGTTGTTTCATATAAAGTGTTTGAGCACAACAGCTACATGCTGCAACATACTCAGCTTCAACAGTGGATAAGGCTATGAAATTTTGTTTCTTGGAAAATCAAGACACAAAAGATCATCCTAGAAAATGATAAGCTCCACTTGTGTTTTTTCTATCAATTTTACATCCCGCATAATCTGCATCTGAATAACTAATCATCTCAAATCCAGTGTTCTTAGGATACCATAGACCTAAGTCAATATTGCCTATTAAATATCTTGAGATTCTTTTTATTACTATCTAGTGAGAATCCTTAGAAGCATATTGAAACTGGGTGCACATGCATACACTAAACATTATATCCGGTTTACTAGCTGTTAAGTATAGCAAACTACCTATCATACCTCGATAGTATTTCATGTCAACTGGTTTTCCTTTATCTTCTTTATCAAGGCTTATGGAAATACTCATTGGTGTTCCTATAGGCTTGCTACTTTCCATGTTAAACTTCTTTAGCACGTCTATTCTATATTTTGATTGATTTATAAATGTACCATTTTTAGCTTGCCTGATTTGTAATCCTAGGAAGTAATTTAACTCTCCCATCATACTCATTTCAAATTCGTTTTGCATACATTTTGCAAATTCCTTACATAAATCATTATTTGTAGCACCAAATATAATGTCATCAACATAAATTTGTATGAGAAGTATATCTTTATTCTTAGATTTTATAAACAAGGTGTTGTTAGCCTTTCCTCTTGAAAAACCATTTTCTAATAGAAATCCACTCAACCTCTCATACCAAGCTCTAGGAGCTTGTTTTAACCCATATAATACTTTTTTTTTTCTAATTTAAATACATGATCAGGGTTATTTATATCCTCAAAACCAGGAGGTTGTGCAACATAGACTTCTTCATTTATAAATCCATTTAGAAATGCACTCTTTACTTCCATTTGATAAAGTTTAAATTCTTTGTGAGATGCATACGCTAATAACATTCTTATGGCTTCCATTCTTACTACGTGAGCAAAGGTCGCATTGTAGTCTATTCCTTCTTCTTGATTATATCCTTGAGCTACGAGTCTTGCCTTATTTCTTACTACAATACCATTTTCATCCTTTTTATTCCTAAATACCCATCTAGTTCCAATTATTGAATGGTCATCTGGTCTAGGAACTAATTTCCATACTCTATTTCTTTCAAACTAATTTAATTCTTCTTGCATTGCTATTATCCATGAATCATCATTTAACGCTTCTTCAATGTTCTTAGGTTCTTCTTGGGATATAAATGCATAACGATTACATAGGTTTTTCAATGAGGATCTAGTCGATACTCCTTATGATGGATCTCCTATGATTTGCTCTATTGGATATTTTCTTACAAATTCCCATTCTTTAGGTAATTCAAAATTTTCAGTAGAATCATTATTTTGAGTTTCTTTATTTTTCTCTTTTTCACTTCTATAATTTCTAAGTCTTCTTGTCTTTGTGTAGCATCAGTTTCAACTTCTTTAATATCAATTGCTTGTGTAAATGGATTTACTTCATCAAAGGTTACATGAATTGATTCTATAATTGTGAGTGTCCTTTTATTATAGATTCTAAATGTTTTTCTATTCATTGCATACCCTAAAAAGATTCCTTCATATGATTTTGCATCAAATTTCCCTAAGTTATCTTTATCATTTATTACAAAGCACTTGCATCCAAATACTTGAAAGTAAGCTATGTAAGGCCTTCTTCCTTTCCATAGTTCATAGGGAGTTTTATTTAAGGTTCATCTTATGGAAACTCTATTCATTACATAACATGCGGTATTAACCGCTTCGGCCCAAAAGTACTTAGGTAATTTGTGTTCATATAATATGGTCCCAGCCATTTCTTGAAGGGATCTATTCTTTCTTTTAACAACTCCATTTTGTTGTGGAGTTCTAGGTGCTGAACAATTATGTTTTATTCCATGTTCATTGAAAAATTTATCAACATCTTTATTATTGAGTTCTCTTCCTTGATCACTCCTAATATTTAAAACACTATATCCCTTTTTGATTTTAAAGTCTTTTATACAAATTTATCAACATATTGTAGGCTTCATCTTTTGAAGCAAGAAGAGTACCCAAGTAAACCTGGAGTAGTCATCAACGATGACGAAAGCATATTTGTTTTCTCTTAGACCTTGTGTTCTAGTAGGGTCAAATAAATCTAAGTGAATAAGCTCTAAGGGTATGCTAGTTAAAATATGTTTCTTCTTCTTGAAGCTGAGCTTAGTTTGCTTTCCTAATTGACAAGCACCACAAATTTTATCCTTTACAAACTTAGTTCTTGGTAGTCCTCTAACTAATTTTTTTAACTAGTTTTGATAGTAGATCCATACTAGCGTGTCCTAGTCTTCTATGCCATAGCTAACTTGCTTCATTCATGGCTGCAAAGTATGTGATATCTTGAGCTTTTAGATCTTCAAAATTTATGCAATACATGTAATCAATTCTTTTAGCAGTGAATAGAACATTATTTTTTTCTTTACTTTCAACAATGCATTTGTCTTGTTTGAAAATTATGTCAAATCCTTTATCACTTAATTGGCTTATACTTAAGAGATTATGTTCCAATCCCTCTACTAACAAAACATCATCAATGGTCAAAGAAGGTTCTTTACCTATTTTTATGTTGTGATATGGATCGAATAATTAAGATGCATAGTGGAATAAAAACAACAAGTAAATGAAACACAGCCAGAATAAGAACAACAACAAGATTTACGTGGTTCGTTAAAGCCTACATCCACTGAAGCAATGACACTCAAATTTCACTATAGAAATCACAAAGTACACAATACACTTCTCAAATGATCACACACATCTCAATACATGCCCAGAATGACATATATAACACTCTCTCGAAGGTTTCCCTTCGTTTACCCAACCACCTCAACGTTCAAATTCAAAATTCAAAAACTACTCGTAGCCTAGAACTTCTCGTTAACGAGAACATGGGATTCATCGATGAGATCAAGAAGAACACTCATCGATGAATCATTCCACTCATAGATAATCTCATTTCTTTACTCTCAGTATCTCAAAAACTTTGAACTTTTGGGCCTTTTGAGATCTTCTCGTCAACGAGCACAAATTACTCGTCAACGAGCACAAATTACTCGTCGATAAGTCCTTGATGTCTCCTCATCGACGATCACAGGGCACTCATCGATGAGCCCTTGCTGTGCTACCCCTTCGTGTTTTTCTTTATTCTTTGTTTATGAAATCCAAAGTATAAGAGCCATACCACAAACAACAATCTCCACTTTGGCAATTATATGCCCCTTAGGAGAATCCTTAAAAGCATGTCTAACTACTCCACCTTGAACTTGAAATGCTTGGTTGGGTATGTCTCCCTTCTATCACTTGGAGACATGGAGTAAGTCCAAGCAATGCTTAAACTTCTCAGAAGTAACTGATTTCGTCAGAGTATCCGATGCATTTTTAGATGTGTGAACTTTTTCCAACACAAGCTCACCCGAAGCAATCATATCCTGAACCCTATGGAACCTCACATCAATGTGTTTGGTTCTAGCATTGTATATCTGAGTCTTCCCCAAGTAAATGGCACTCTAACTATCACAATTTAGCACCACTCCATATTGCTGTAACCCCAGCTCTCTGACTAAACTAGTAAGTCATAAGGCTTCCTTTGCATCTTTGGCAATTGCCATATATTCCGCCTCAGTCATGGATAATGCTGCCAAAGACTGTACATGGATCTCCAACACACCAATCCTCCTACAAGGGTAAACACGTATCCCGTTGTAGACCTTCTATCATCCATATCTCTAGCATAATCAACATCAGCAAACCCCATAACTGAAGGACAACCCTATTGCTTGTCGAACATGATACAGTATCCCGATGTGCCCTGTAAGTATTTTAAGTATCCATTTGATGGCTTCCCAATGCTTCCTTCCTAGATTAGAAAGAAACTTACTTACCACGCTCACTGCATGAGCAAAATCTGGCCACGTACACACCATGACATACATTAAACTCCCTACAGCACTAGCATAGGGGACCTTTGACATGTCCCGGATTTCCTCATCCGTACTTGGACAATCTGTAGTAGACAACTTGAAATAATTCACCAAAGATGTACACACCAATCTTGCATCAGCCATGCTAAACCTCTTTAACACCTTGTGTACATAACTACTTGAGATAACCATAACCTCCTTATAGTTCTGTCACGATGAATCTCCATCCCAAGTATTTTCTTGCCTGAGCCAAAATCCTTCATGTCAAATTCCTTATACAACATGTCCTTTAACTGATTCACCTCAATTAAATCCTTTGCAGCTATCAACATGTCATCAATGTACAATAACAAGAAAATAAGAGAACCATCCTCAAGCTTGTTCACATACACGCAATAGTCATACTCACACATGTAGCCAATCTTGATCATGTAAGAATCTAACCGTTTATACCATTGCCTTGGAGACTATTTTAGCGCATAAATATATTTCTTCAACTTGCAAACAAAATTTTCTTTTCCCGATTCAATGAACCCCTCCGGCTGTACCATATAGATTTGTTCCCCCAAGTCACCATGAAGAAATGCTGTCTTCATGTGCATTTGTTCCAAATGAAGATCATAATGGACTACCAACCCCAACACAATTCTGATAGAAGTATGTCAGATCACTAGAGGAAAGATGTCATCATAATCTATCTCTTTTTTCTATAAGTATCCTTTTGCCACCAACCGTGCCTTCAAATTCTCTCCTTCCATTTCTGAAATTGCTTCCTTCTTCCTATATACCCATTTGCAATCTATAAGTATCTTCCCATCTGGAAGCTCCACCGAATCCCAAGTTTGGTTCTTATATAGTGATTCCATCTCCTTAATCATTGCACTCACACACCTATCTTTCTCCTGGTTATGCATTGCCTCTTGAAATGTAGTTGGATCGTTGCAACTAGTAAGGAAAGCATAAGATCCTAATTCTTCAAATTCATACCTTGGTGGAGGCCTAATAGTTCGTATAGATCTCCGTATAGGAATATTGTCGACATGCTAGTTTCCCAAGCTAGAGCTCCCTACAACCATAGGACCATGATCATTTCCATTGCCCTAAGCTTCCAACTCCACTTGCACAATATGTTCATCACTACCCCAGCTTTCTAGCTCCTATTTTTGTTCATCATACTTTTGAGTACGCTTCACCATAGCCTTCTCATTAAAGACTATATCCCTACCGATCACCACCGTGTTTGCCATTCGGTCCCATAGCTTGTACCCCTTCACACCCTTTGGATATCCCAAAGAGATGCAATGATGAGACCTTGGGTCAAGCTTAGACCTCTCCTCACTAGATACGTGAACGTAGGCTGGACACTTGAATACCTTCAATCTGGAGTAGTCTACTGCATTTCCCATCCAAAACTCTTCTACCACTCTACCCTCTAGTTGCACCCTTGGTGATTGATTTATCAGAAAACAAGTCATACTCACTGCCTTGGCCTAGAATTTCTTCGGTAGCCTTACATTTAATATGAGACATTGGGCCCCCTTTAATTAAGAGTTTAGTTCATCCATTCTGCCACACCATTTTGTTGAGGTGTCTGGCAAACTATAATGTGTCTCTTGATGCCCTACTCTGCACAAAACTCCATAAACCGAGAATCAACGTATTTGATCCCATTATCTGACCATAAGTATTTGATTCTCCTCCCTTTTAGGTTTTCCATTTTAGCCTTCCAAATCTTAAACTTGGAAAACGTATCTAATTTGTGAAACATGAAGTAAACCCAGACCTTCCATGAGTAATCATCAATAAAACGCGCATAATACACATTTCCACCCTTTTATGCAACTTTAATCGAACTCCAAACATCTGAATGCACGTAATCAAGAATTCCCTTTGTCTTAGGTTTAGCTGATCTGAACTTTGCCCTGTTATATTTTCCAAGAACACAAATCCTGCAAAATTTTAGCTAACATGATTTCAAGCCCTTCAAAAGTTTCCTCTTATGTAGTTCTTTCATGCCATGTTGCCCCATATGCCCAAGGCGCATATGCCATAATATGGTCTCATCTGATTCAGCATCTATGTCTACAACTCCCCCTATAACGGTAGTTCCTTGCAATGTGCAGATATTCCCATCCAGTTTCTGCCCTTTCATTACAGTCAGATTGCCTTTCCATACCATTAGAATTCCACCTTTGGACTTGTAATTAAAGCCATCACAATCCAAATTACCAAATGATATCAAACTTTTCCTCAACTTTGGTATATGTCTTACATTACACAACGTTCTTATAGCACCATCAAACATTTTTATCTTTACATTTTCTATGACAATGAACTTGCAAGAAACATCATTACCCATAAGAACTGATCCTGAATTCACTAACCCGTAAGTGAAGAACCACTCCTTGTTCGGAGTCATGTGATAAGGACAGGCCGAGTCAAGTATCCACGAGTCCGTTAGATTATTCGACCCCGCTGAAACTGATAGAACATCAGCATCACTACACATTGAACCTCCTTCTTGAACAACATTCACAAATTTTGAAGTACCCTCATGTTTCTCAAAATTTCCCTTCTTCCAATGCGAACACTCTGGTTTCACATGCTCATTTTTACCACATTTATAACACTAGATTTCTTTCTTCTTCTTGGATTGATTTCAGGAATTCTGACTTGATCCATGTTTGTATTTTCCATTGCCTCGCTCGTTATTACCCTTTATCACAAGTCTTTCTCCTTCATCATATAT
Source organism: Malania oleifera (assembly GCF_029873635.1). NCBI lineage: Eukaryota > Viridiplantae > Streptophyta > Magnoliopsida > Santalales > Ximeniaceae > Malania > Malania oleifera. The sequence continues at coordinate 88,173,965 of NC_080427.1, read as the reverse complement.
TTTCAATCTTTGATGAAAATTTAGCAAAACACTTGTTACCTCTTCTAGATCAAGAGTTTCTTTTCCTCACGTAAGAGTGATCACAAGATTTTCATAGGTATGAGTCGAGGGCAAAGAGTTTAATGACATCAAAGCTTTGTCATCCTCATCATACTTAATATCAACTCTCATTAAATCACTAATAATTTGATTAAAAGCATTAATGTGTTGATTTAAGTTTGATCCTTCAACCATCTTAAGCCAATACAAACATTGCTTAAGAAAAAATTTATTATTAAGAGATTTGGACATGTACCGGCTCTCTAACTTTCGCCATATAGCCATTGGAGAATCCTCCTCCATCACCGATAGAGTACTTCGTTGGCCAAACACAAGCGTATTGTAGAAGCGGCCTTTGCTTTCAAATCAACCCATGTTGCCTTATCCATGCCTTCCGATTAAGTATCAAGTAGAGCCTTAGTCATTCCTTGTTGCAAAAGAATGTCCTTCACTCTCCTCTACCATAAACCAAAGTTCCCGATCCCATCAAATTTGACGATGTCAAATCTTGTAGAAGACGATCCCAATGTCATAACAACAATCGCTCTAATACCAATTTTTGGTGATATGGATCAAATAGTTAAGATGCACAGTGAAATAAAAACAACTAGTAAATGAAATACAACCAGAACAATAACAACAACAAGATTTACATGGTTCGGCAAAGCCTACATCTACAGAAGCAATGGAACACAAATTCCCCACTATGGAAATCACAAAGTACATAATACACTTCTCAAATGATCACACACACCTCAATACATGCCCAGAATGACATATATAATACTCTCTCAAAGGTTTCCCTCCGTTTACCCAACCAAATGAAATACAACCAGAACAATAACAACAACAAGATTTACATGGTTCGGCAAAGCCTACATCTACAGAAGCAATGGAACACAAATTCCCCACTATGGAAATCACAAAGTACATAATACACTTCTCAAATGATCACACACACCTCAATACATGCCCAGAATGACATATATAATACTCTCTCAAAGGTTTCCCTCCGTTTACCCAACCACCCCAACGTTCAAATTCAAAATTCAAAAAACTGCTCATAGCCCAAAACTTCTCGTTGACGAGAACAAGGGATTCGTCGACGAGACCAAGAAGAACACTCGTCGAAGAATCATTCCACTTGTCAAAGATCCCATTTTTCTACTCTTGGTATCTCAGAAACTCTGAAATTTTGGGCCTCTCAGGATCTTCTCGTTGACAAGCACAAGACACTTGTCGATGAGTCCTTGCTGTCTCCTCATCGACGATCACAAGGCACTCGTCAATGAGCCCCTACTGTGATGCCCCTTCATGTTTTTCTTTCTTCTTTGTTTATGAAATCCAAAGTATAAGAGCCACACCACAAACAACATTTTCCAATTCCAATGATTTTACCTTTAGCATTATTGCTGAACATGATGTGTCCACCATATTTTTATATTAGTGTGGTGAATTTGGATTTATCTCTGGTCACGTGCCTTTAACACCCACTGTCCAAGTACCATTTGTCTTTTAATGGGGTTGTCCCAAAGAAAACCTACATGAAGGGTTCAATGTGTTATTTTTAGGTACCCAAACCTTCTTAGGTCTTTTTATTTCAGATTTATTTTCTTTAACTTTCTATACTTTCTTGACTTTAACATTTTTTCTTTTAAATGGCCATTCAAATTTTACATGTCCCTTTTTTTTTTTTTACACAAGAAGCACGTAGTGTGTTCATAAATATTTGTGGAAGATATGATTGCAAAATACTTTGATTCCTTCACAAAGTATCTATATATAGATTCTTTTTCTTTTTGTTCCCAATTCCATTATATCCAATTCCTTCTTTGTCTAATGACATTCTTTGGGTTCCAATTAACTTTTCAAAGTTATCTTTTCCTTTTGTAAAATTGTAAATGATTTTATCTTTATCCTTAATTTTACTTTTAAGGTCTTTTATTTCTAACTCTTTCTTACTTTCATTATTTACTTGGAGTTTTACCAATTCTTGAGACATCTTGTTCTTCATGAGTTCATCAATGTGTGACTCATTTTCTTTTTCAACTGATTTTGAAGTTTCTAGTTGATTTTTGAGTGTTTCATTTTGTTCTTTTAAAGCTATGTTTCTTTTTGTTACTTTTATAAACCTATTATGTAATGCAAACAACTCAACCTGAAATTCTTTATATGATGGCATGCTTTCACATGAGTCACTACATGATTCATCACTTGATTCTTCAGATGAGCTAGAATAGTAATTTACCTCAGCATTTTTTGCCATGAAGTAGATGTTTGCTACTTCTTGTTCACTTGATTTGTTTTTTGATTCACTTGAGCTTGTGTCCTCCCATGTAGAAGCTTTCATAGCCTTCTTCTTCTTCTTCTTCTTCTTCTTCTTTTTGTCTTTCTTGAGTTGTGGACAATCAGGTTTAATATGTCCAACCTTTTTACAATTGTAACATGTAGGAGGTTCATTCTTATTTTCCTTTTTACTTGTTTCTCCTTTTTTTGGATTTTGCACCCCTAAACTTTTTAGAAAATTTCTTATTTTTCTTGAAGAATTTTTCGAGTCTTCTAGTGAGCAATACTATTTCATCATCATCTAGTTCATTATCATCTTCTTCTTCACTAGAACTTTCTTTTGTAGCTTTAAGGGCTATTGATTTCTTTTGTTTGTTATTTTCAAAATTCCTTTCATTCATAACCATCTCATAGGTGAGAAGTGATCTGATTAATTCATCTTGAGAGGTATTTTTGAGATTTCTTCCTTCCGTAATTGTTGTGGTTTTAGGTTCCCAAATTGGTGGAAGTCCTCTAAGAATTTTTCGGATCATCTCATATGTAGAGTAATTTTTCCCTAAGGCATTGAGGGAGTTTATTATATGAGTTAACCTAGTGTACATATTAGTGATAGTTTCATACGGGTTTGTCCTAAAGGCTTCATATTCGCTAGTGAGCATGTCAATTCTACTGTCTCTCATGTCAACCATTCCTTCATAGGTTACTTCTAATTTATCCCATATTTCTTTGACTGTTTTGCATGCCATGACCTTGTTGAATTCATTTATATCAAGCACAAAATATAATGCATTTATAGAACTTGAGTTTACTTGCAACATCTTATAATCATTTTCGATCATCACCTTTTCCTCTTTAGGTATTTCTTTAGCATCCACAATTTTAGTTGGGATAAGGTCACTATGTGTGACAACTTTCCATGCTTTCCAATCCATAGTTTGTAAATAGATTCTCATTCTTTGTTTCCAAAAGGTGTAGTTAACCCCACAAAAGATAGGAGGTCTAGTTGAGGATTGACCCTCAGCAAAGGGAGATACGCCTAGGTGTGCCATAGATATCTTTATATAGCTTCTAAATTAATATTTACTATAACTCCACTCTCATACCAATTGAAAAGTTAAGGTGTACTCCCAAGAGGGGGGGGGGGGGGATGAATTGGGTTTTTAAAACTTTCTTTTAAAATTCTTGTTTTATGAGTTCTTTTAGTTAAGTATTAACCCCGTTTTCAATTTGAGTTAATTTGTAATCCCAACAATCAACTTCACAAGTACAATTGATTTGTAACAACCAACACTCAAACCAATCAATGAAGTAAGCTTGATATTGTAATATGAAAAACAAAAGAAAATCCAACCAAGCTTCCAAAGGTCAAATATTGATATTAATTAAATATCTTGATTTTAAGTATGTAACCAACCAATATATTAATGAGCTTTGGTATTAATCAATCAACATACTCCCTTGCAATATATTGATCAATCAACGTACTCCCTTATGGTTTCCGCAATTCCCAAAGACAATATAATATCCAAAAAATTAAGTACACAACCACGCAGTTTATAAATGCTAAAATTTAAAGAGAGTAGGGAAGAGAATGACACCGAATCTTCACGAGGTTTAGCTATACCCGCCTACGTCCTTACCTTAAGGATTCCACCATATCACTCCTTTATGGGCGGTTCAAACCTTTACAACACTTCTTCAGTAGGATAAAGCCTTCCTCTCCAAGCGATACCCCATGCTCGGTACAATGATTCAACAACTTGAATTGTAAAAAAAAACTAGAAACAAGAACAAATTCTTATTTACAAAGACACTCTCACAATATAGCTGATTAGTACAAGTTAGAGCATTAATATACTTCAAATAAAAATATCAATAAAGAATGAATTTGAAGCTCAAGAAATTAATCACCAGGTTCTTCTTTAGATTAAAAGAAGCTCAATAAGAGCACAAGACCCGAGTGGTTGTATCAGCATGAAATCAGTATAACTTCAGCAAGAATGTGTGAGCAAGAGAGCTTTGAGAATTAGAGACTTTGAACACTTGATTGTAAGTAATTATTGTTATAAAAATCCTTTAGTTTTTCATGTATTTATAGAGTTCTAAAAGTAATTCCTTGTTGCCCAAGTTTACTTGGAGTATTTCCCAAGTTTTTACAAAGTTTGGAGCCCAAGCAAACATTTTTGAAGACTTTTCAATGTAGCTTTATTCCAAAAATTACTTACATTAGTCGTCTGACAAAAAAAGTGTCAGTCACCTGTCACATTAAAAATCGGGGTATTTCAAAAGTCAGTGCTTTGTCAATCACCTGAGTGTGTTTTGTCGGTCGCCTGACTACTTTCAGTTGCCTTAGAAAGATTTGTGAGGCGCCTATCATAGTTCTGTTTGCCTTTCTTAAAAACATATAAGCTGTCAGTCGCCTAATAGAATTCCGTCAGTCGCCTGAGAGTGCAATTTCACTGTTTTTAATATTTTTTTTTTGAAAACTCTTTTGACGTTTAATTTTGGAAACTTTGATTTGAAATTTAAAAATGGGTCACTAAGTCCATAAACATTCCTAAAGAGGTTCAAAACATATGTATTGATTCTAAATTGAAGTACTTACCAAGACTTCCTTAAGACTTAAAACTCTCTAAGTGTGAAGCCTTTATGAATATCCTTCGTCTAGTTATTGACCTTGAGCTTCAATATTTTTTAAGCTTTCATAAGATTTTTCAAACTTTAATTTTTTGAGCTTTCTTTTGATCACTTGTTTTGAATGTAGGCTATCAATGCACTCTTGATCTTGAACTCTAATGTATGTTTCCTGAAATGTCATCACTTTAACCAAAACATGTTAAATTCCCTTTACTTGTTATCATCAAAATGAGATTCGTAAGCCTTGTTAGGCCAACCCTATTATTGTGAAATATATTCCCACAAGGCTTTTTATGTATTGACAACATCTTCCTTTAGACTAGTTCATCACTCAAGGACACATTGTTGAAGTGGAGTCCTTACTAAGCTCCAATATTGAGGCTTTTCCTTCATCCCTTTTTTTCCCCATTAAATAGATCCCTAAAACCAATTACTTGCTCCAAATCATTTGTACTGGTAAAACTATTTTCTGTATCACTACACAAAATGCAAGCAAAAATAGGCAAAATTTTGCACTAGGGGATGTAATGAGATTGAAATGCATTTATATTTCATTCAAATTCAAAATATATTTAACAAAAAGCAATTATGTATGTATTCATATTATTATTGATTCCATCACCCTTAGGTACTCAAACACATGACCAATTTTCCACCATCACTTTTGTATCATGTTAGCTCGCTTCTGAATTTGAATATCAGTCAATCCTCCAACCCAATGACATTTACTACATTCCCACTGTGATCGGCCAATGGGTTCTTATCATCATTAGGCTCCTCCATGTCAAACACTTGCCAACTCGCATCTCTTAAAGCATGCATCTATTGCTTAAAAGACCAACATTTTTGAATTGAGTGTCTAATGACATTATCATGATATTCATATCAAGAATCTGGTTTGTACCATCTCAGAAATGGAGGATGTATTGGCACTCCTAGTGTAGGTGCAACTAAATGCCTTTCAACAAATTGTGGAAACAATTCTGCATAGGTCATCAGATTGGTTGAATTTCAACCTTTCTCATTCTTTTTTGTGGCATCTGTAAATTTTGTTTTTCCAAAGTTTGTGGAGGACCAAATGAAATTAAATACGGTCACCCACCTTATTGTGCTACGTTATTGACTGCTGGCTTAAGCATACTATTCTTACCTGCTTATTTTTCTTCCTAGTATGGGCAACTTTGTATCATCCAAGCCTTTACTTCTTCCCTTTTCTCGAACCATTTTGAAGAGCTTTGTTTTGTCCCTGTATACTTCACATTTCTTATCTTAATCACTTCTTCAGTCTTCATTCTAGTGATTACTGAATCAGGAAAATTATGGGGCGTGCTTCTAATAAGATAGTCTAAGTATGGATTTTGAGAGAGTTTTCAAATAAAGAAACTGTTTCCCTATCTTCAATCGGAGGATAAATTTGTGCTATCACTTTTTTCCATTGATAAGCATATTCTTTGAATGATTCACTCGTCTTCTTGTCCTTACTCTGCAAAGTCAACATGTCTAGAGCTATATCATGCCTATACTAGGTAAGAAAAGCATAAGCTAAATCCTTCCATGTGTGAATCTTTGCTCAGTCTAATTGAATATACCAACTTACAGCTGACCTAATCAAACTATCTTGGAAATAGTGGATGAGTAACTTATCATTGTCAAAGTGTGTAACCATCTTCTGGCAATACATCCTTAAATGAGCTAATGGACATTTGGGCTTGCTAAACTTCTCAAAATCCAAGATTTTGAATTTCCATGGTAAAGTCACATTGGGCACTAAACCAATATTAAAGGTATCCACCGAATGAAACTTGTTTGCTCCTTTCATAGCTCGCAACTATTCCAAGCCTTTATATTTTTTATTCATTTCCGAACTAGGGGTTTGTTCCTTAGTCATTCCCTCAAATATTTCCCTTCCTTGTATATCAAGGTCGATGACTGGCATTGCTTGGGCATTTTCCCTTGGTTGAAATCCCGGGATCGGTGCCATTAGGATAAACATGTGCAAGCTTAGTCTCAAGCCAGCTAACCAATTTATCGATTATGATGAAGGATGCTCACTAACATGTGTAAATTCTAGTGGAAATAGAGGCTCACTTTTGATTACAGGTTCTGGAGGTTACACAATCTTCCTTTTGCTCATAAAGGTGACTATCTCCATTAACATACTCATCTTCTCCTTAATCTCCCAAAAATTTTGACGAATCTTCTCATGACTTTGCTTAAGAGCTCTTATGTGACTTTCTAAATGCTTCACCATGATTCTAACCTTCCGCCTAAAATTATAAGAATGTAGAGAGATTGTCTTGCTTTGCCCAATGCTGGAAACCCGGATCTTAATTCTACAACCCTGACACACTGGTTTTACAGATAACTAGAATATGAGTATTGACCCATTGGAGATGACTTATGCGTGCATGACCATGCATTCCTAAGTATGCATGAAATGCATAAATGCAATGCAACATAGATTATCACTTTGCCAGAATTCTAGGGAAAAAAAACTTCACCGTCTAATGAAAGACTTCAAAATTAAAACAATTCTTGATATACCACCCTTTCAATTTAAGAACTTTTATAGACATTTATCTTATCTGCTGAGCATTCAATTCCTTCCTTAATCATTCCTTTCCTTATAGCCACACTTGCCTTTTAGTTTTCTTCATAGATTTATCTCTCTTCCTTTCTTTGGTGATGGTCCATGTACCCAAGACCCACAAAGGATCAGGTTGTGGTTTGGGCTTTTGGGTTGACTTCAGTGTGGATTTGTGGGCTTTAATGTGCATTTGGGCCTTCGATGTTTTTAAAGAAAATGGGTAGGCTATTTAAAAAAAAAAAAAAAACATGGGCTTGTGGCTGTGTTAAAAAAGAGGGGGGGGGGTCTTTGGGTTATTTTAGAAATGTTGGCTTTTTTTGTAACAATGGACCCTGTGACTGTTTTAAAAAAAAAATGGACTTGGATTTTTAGGTAATAGGGCTGAAGCCTACTATTTGAAATCTAGGTTTGGCTTTTGAAAATTAAGCTTGGGCCTTGGTTTGTTTAAAAATGGGGCCCAAGTGTGTTTTTTTTTTTTTTTTTTTTTAAAGAAGTGTGCTTTGGGTTGCGGTTTGTTTACAAGGGATTCGATTGACCCATTTTAAAAATTAATAGGGCAAGTGCTTTATTTTTGAAAGAATGAGTTGTGGTCTCACTGTTGCGGTTGGGGGTTCATCGTTTGGGCTATTGGGCTCAGTGTGGGTTCAAGTCTTCTGGGCTAAACCTATAAGTATATGCAAGGGGAGTCCTTTTGTCCTGTGTCACAAATTAGGATTAGATCTCAGTCAATTTAGGCAATGTCCAATCTTACCATTTTCCATGGTTTCCTTTTAGGAAAAACCCTAACTATGCTTTCCTTTTAGAATCCCCCTATCCTTGTGATCTGACCGATTTTCTTTTTCATTGGGGATTATGATCGAATATATGGGGAGATACACCCCAATTTTTTCAAAATTTCTCGATTAATGGAATGATTTAATTTCAAATTTTATTTCCTTGTGCAGGATTGATCTATTTTCCCTTTTTTGTGTGTAGGGTATCTTTGGAGATGTTATGGAATATTCAAGGCTGAATGAGCTACTCAGTCCCTTTAGGGTTTTTCATTTGTATTATATTTTACTATTGTATCCCTTCGTATGTATCCCTTGTATAAAATTTGAATCTTTCATGAATAAATCGGGTTTTTTTCTAGAATATTGGAAAAGTAATATGTATGCCTAATATGGATACAACATATAAGATGTGATATCAAGCATTTGAAGAAATATATACAAAAGATTAGAGCATACGGAGAAGGATGAGACTCCTATCCCAACCCTAGCTAGGTTTGTTACTTACAAGGTTTTTTCAAGGCTTTATCCCAAGGAAGGGAGTCCTGTGGACAAGTACGTGTGGTTAAACTCTAATCCCTATTAACAATAGGCTCCCGGCATGTCCCATGTCCTCACCCAACAGGTTTGGACAAAGTTCAAACTGAGCGGAGTGGTTCACGCTCCCCCAAAGACCTTATCTCATGAGGGCAATCGATATTGTTCTTCTTTCTACTCCTAAAGGGTGAAGCCTGAGTAGAAGGCTTGTGAAAGCGTGTGTGAGTTCATATGCTTAGCCGATTCTCATTATCCCAACATATCATTCACATGTTTATTCAAACAAATTAGAAACAAATATTCACAATTACATATTCAAACATATATGTACAATCAAATATTCACCACAATATTCACAAAATAGACATACAAGTAAATATTCAAACATATACAATCAAATATTCACAATTATATAAACAAATATAGAAACAAAATTGCATTAATAATATTCACAATTATTTCCTCATTCACATACTTTTTGAAATAGATATAGAAACAAATATTCAGAATTAATCCAATACTCATAATTACATATTCGAACATATTTGCACAATCAAATATTCACCACTATATTCATAAAATAGATATATAAGAAAATATTCAAATCTATACAATCAAATATTCACCATAAACAATATATTAACAAAATAAGATGAAGTAATTAAAAGATTTATTAAATTCACATTTAGGATAATTCCTAATTAATTAATGGCTCGACTCTCTAATATCCCTAGCGAAGTCGTCAAGCTTTTGCATTGTCCTGGGAGGCAAGGGGAATAAAAATATGTGTGTGATATTTGGAAAATTTTGGAATTTGGAGTCACTACTAACCTATTTTTTCATGGTGCAATTAGAACATCCAATTACTACTCAAAAAGTAGTTTCAATCTACATATACCAGTATTGGGATCGGGAGTTCAATTATGCTAGGGGAAGGAATTCGCACCCCCTACGCACCTATTCTAAAAACGGTACCTAATTAACTAATAATTATCGCCAAATTAAATTTTAACAACCTTTTAATTTACTCATTTTTTAAAATACACAAATAAATGAAGAAATATACACAATTAGTAGAATAAGGTTCAGTTGCCCGAACCAACTAGGTTTCGAAATTCAAACTAGCAGTAGTCATTCGGTTGACTGGACCCCGAGGTTCGATCGTCCAAACAAATTGAGTCTGGAAATTAAAAATGACAGTTGCCATTCAGTTAACTAAACCCTGAGGTTCAGTCGCTTGAACTTCTTGATGCTAGACCAGTGTTCAGATAGTATACATTCGGTCGACTGAGCACTTTTCCTCTGGCACCTGAACATCCGGAAATATAAAATCCTTTATATTTTTCATTCCAAAAATGATTTTAGCCTTTTGAAATAACTTTTGAACTTGTAAAGATATTTTTCAAGATTTTTAAAGCACCTAGAGTCCAACTAAGTCACGTAACAGCTTTGTCACAATGACCAAATGAGGTGTACTTATATGAATCCTAATTTCAACATACATAACGAAAATTCTCTTGTTTCTTCTAGCTTGGACTTCATGAGTTAACCCATGATCATAGAAAAAGGCCATCCTCTAGTATGCTTTATGGCTTTCCATTTTGCATCTTTTATTTTTCTTTAATACCTTAATACTTGTATACAAAATTAATAGAAAAATTAGATGCCTTGGTTTGTCATTATCAAAACGGGATTAAACCTTGTTAGGCCGACACCTTCATCCTTCCTATTTTTATTTTTCATCTTCAGGAAAAATGAAATGATTGACAATAAGGAGGTACTAACTCCAATCAAATTTCCAAAAGACCATCCATCAACCCATTGATATGTTTCTTCCACCATTTCAAGCCCTAACCTTTCTCTTGGTGCACAAGTGAGTAATACTAATCCACTAGTGAAATAAAACCCAAGTTTTTGATTCGTCATCATAAGGCTGAAATGATTCAAGCTCATCTCATTCAATGGCCAATCTTAGAAAGCATTAGAAGATGATGCCACATTGATTTGATAGTTCTTGGTATAACTCCAAGGCCTGTGTAAAAATGCTTGAATCATCATCATAAGGCTGAAATGATTCAAGCTCGTCTCATTCAATGGCCAATCTTAGCATGCATTAGAAGATGACGCCACATTGATTTGATATTTCTTGGTATAACTTCAAAGCCAGAGTAAAAATGCCTGAAATGAACACTGGTCATATTTCTCCTACCAATTTCAGATCATAAAATCCGTTGTTACCTTTGTTGAGCATAGAATGTAAATTTTTTTCATTACCCTAGTTAGGGATCACAATCTCGAACTGGGGTAACTTTATTCTAGGGTTTGCTAAACAAGTTGTGATACATTAGAACGTGTGACATTAGATGGTTATCTCAAGATCAAGTAGGGGCAAGTTTTCAGAGTCAATGTCATGCACAAAAGAGCCAATGTTTACATATCCTTCAAGCTTTTAGGGAAACATTGAGGTTTCTAAACTCATTATGTAAGTTAAGAAAAAGCAGAAAGATAAAATTTTGAAGATTAGCTGGTGGCATGCCTTCTTCAAGAAAATAAAGTAACAAAAGATATTGTTAACTAGTAGGATGGAACCCACCAGGTTTTCAAATTTTTCCAGTGGTACGTCTTGTGGTACATGGGCTTTATTAAGTTCTTTAGAAGTGTTGCTGTGTATTTCTTTGAGTCCAATAGAAGGTTCAATAGGGATATCTGGGCTGGCATCTAGTGTAGTTGCTCCATAACTTGATATTTACTCTTCTTCAAGTAGTTCAAAACTAGGTCACATTCTCCTTTGAAACATTCCTTTGATTGGATATCTCTTTTTCCATCTTGTCCTTTGATTACACGCTTAAATTGTGTAATTAGGTGTTTTAATTCATGCACTAAGAATTACATTTTTAATTAAATGCCTAATTACTCTCAATATTTTAACATTACTTTCTATTTATAATATTTTGGTTTTATTGAGTAATTTATGAATTTTTAGTATTTTTTTATTGTAGGACAACTATTGGAAGCTAAAACCAACATTACTTTTTAATTTGGGCATAACTTTGTAATCGAGACGAATCAAAATTATGGGGAAAGTTGAGGAAGTGCTTTAGGACTTTCATGTTTCAAGATTTAAGAGATATGGGCTTTATAAAGGTCAAAATCTCCTTTGTGTTCTAGGAAACAAAAAAAAGAAAAGAAAAAAAATATGAAACAAGACAAGAAAAGAAAAATATGAAAAAATAAATGTTTTGGGTTTATTTGACCTGGCCATGCAGTCGGGTCCTCTCCCATGTGCTGGGCTGTGTGTGCAAGTTGGGAGCCCAATTTGGATTGAAAAAATTTTGAAAAGTCAAAGGGAGGAGGCCGTGGGCATAGACATGGTAGCAGCTTTGCTGCAAAACCCGACCAGTTCTTCTCTCTCTCTCTCTCTCTCTCTCTCTCTCTCTCTCTCTCTCTCTCTCTTTCTCTCTTCTCCCTTACTCTCTCATCTCTCTCTTTATTTGAACTCAATTTTGTTAAAATTAATTTTATTATTAAATTTTTAATTTATTCAATGCTTGGATTAATTTTTGTTTAAAAATAATTTGTTTAATTTAAGAATTTTCTTTTTACTAGATAAATTTCTGTTTAAATCTCTCTCTATCTCTCTCTTTCTCTCTCTCTCTCTCTCTCTCTCTCTCTCTCTCTCTCTCTCTCTCTCTCTCTCTCTCTCTCCCTCTCCCTCTCTCTTGTATTTAACTTATTATTTGAGCATTATTATTGTTAATTTCAATTTGTCCTCTTATTTAAAGTTTTTATAGGGATTTGATTATTTTCTTTGGGTGTTTTTATTATTAAAGTTGGTGTTTTTATTTAGAGTGTATTCTTGCTTGGGTTTACGTTTAAAGTTAATGTTTTTATTTTGTTGGATGATTGCAGGGTTTAGTTCTTTCATTATTCTGCCATTGAATCTAGTATTTATTTAAGTTATTTCATGCATATTTAATTTTTAGTTAGAACTTAAATTTTATTGCAAAAACCTCAAACATCTAAGAAATCGAATTTCAATTGTGTTCAGTAAACTTTTCTTTTCTTAATTTTTTTGGAATTACACAAGTTTAGAATTAAAATGCATTATCTGAGGAGACGATTTGGCCCTTGGGTTAAGTATTACATGAATGAACTATTATACTTGGGATAGCTTCCGAGCTGCTCATTTTTCGAGTGAGTGAAGTTTTTTGCGTCGTTGCCGGGAAATGTCAGTTTTAGTTTCAAACTAGTGTTTTTCCAGTTTTTTTTTAATTTTTCTCATGAAGAAAAAAAATAATAAAAAAAGAAAAAAAAGACTTTTGAAGAAAATATGGCTACACCTGCACTACACACGCTTATGGATTTTTTGTAGCCTATATACACCACTGCACTATCTTACACTGCTTTACCTAATGATGCACTTAATTTCATGATTCAACGTGAGAGGACGTCATTGATACCTCAGTTCTATGGGACAAAATCTGAGTATCCTTATCATCATCTGACAAAGTTTGAGTTGACTTGCAATATTTTTTTCCCTCGTGCTAGAACTGATGAATTTATTAGACTTTGTTTATTTCTTGCCTCTTTGAAGGATTGGACGAAGATGTGGTCTAATTCTTTAAGACCTCACTCTATATCTAATTGGGCTGATATGGAGCGTGAATTTCTGCATAAGTTTTGTCCCTTATAGAGAACTCAATTTTTGCAGGAACAGATCATTCAGTTTATGCAGAAGGGTGACGAGACTTTTAGGGCTTGCTGGGAGAGGTTCAAGGATCTGTTAAGTACTTGTCCACATCACGGGTTTGAATCATGGAGGTTAGTCAATTATTTCTATATAGCTCTTACTTCTGATTGCAAATAATTTGTCCAAACTATGTGCAAAAGAGAACACTTCAGCAAGGAACCGATCATACACTATCATTCTTTAATTACTTAGCTGAAAGTGCCCGACAATGGAATACACAATACGATCAAGCACCCATGGCAGTACAACCTATCAACACAATCAGTGGTAGAGGTAAATATGAGCCAACATATTATCCAGACACTCCTCTGCCTCAGTATCAGCCACCGCAAATCTATCAGAGCTATGCACTTCCAAAATTTCAACCTAATGAAGCTCCTATTTCACCGACGACATCTTTTGAGGATAGCATGGCACAAGTGGCTAAAACACTTCAGGAATATATGCAAATTAATACTCAAACCATGAATGAATTGTGGAACACCATTAATGAGTTGAGCACGCAATTGAATATTTTATAAAAAAAGGGGAATTTTCAGTAGAACCTCAGCCTCATGCTCAAGAATACCAGCACCAACAGCAACAAATACATAATGTTTCTCTTGAGACAGCGGAGGAAATTATTACTTCGAGAAGTGGAAAAGAAGTTTCCCAACCTGAGATACTCATCGACATACAAACAGTTGTCCCAGCACCTGAAGTTATGACAAAGACAAATGAAGTCAAAGAAAAATAAGAGGAAGCAAGCCTAGAAGTGAAGATGTCAGTTAATGAGAAGGCTGAGACTAATAAGGAGTACCAACCTATGGTACCTTACCCTTAGAGATTGATAGCCATGGAACCATCACTCTCTACTGAAGTAAATGTCAAGGAGTGCAATGCTGAAGCAAATCCCCGTAGTGGTACGGTGATGGGTATACCCAATAAAGAGGGTGAGCAGAATGGTGAACGTTTAATTTTCAAGGAACCAGGTAAAAATATTAATGTTGATGCTTCCGAAGAACCAAAGGTAACTACTCTGACAACTTTGTCTCAAAGACCGATTCTTAAAGAAGTAAATTTCCTGGAAAATATGCAGAATAAAGATCCTTTCATGTTAAAATAAGGAAGGCAGTCTGCACATGTTTTGTCTGGCACCTTAGAAAGTATTGATTTATTTGAGGCTCACTTTTGTGTAGGTAATAAGACAGATTCATTGTGGCCACTCAAATTTGGATACTCTCCTATTAAATTTATAGACCTGTACCCACCAGAGCCTCCACTAGACTGACTGTGATTTTTTTCTTTTCTTTCTTTTCATTTTGTTTTACCTTGTTTCATTTTTAGTTAATTTTTTGGTATTTTTTTTCCTTAGTTTTAGTTTTTATTTTCCCTTACTTCTCCACCCAGGTAAGCTCTACTTCCCTTATGCTTTCACATTGAGGACAATGTTCCGTTTCAGTTGTGAGGGGATGATAAATTACAAAAAAAAAAAAAAAAAATTGAATATGGATGATTAGGCAATGATTAACACTGACTTATACTCTTTACATACTTGCATATAACCAAAGAATTACACACTCAAGTTATTTATGTGTGGTTTCTCTTTATATGGCTAATCTTGGAATTGTAACTCTATGTAGGTTGACTAGTAGTTCATTCATGTTAATCTGACTATATAAACTCTTGTATTTACATGGTATCTCATGAGACTAAAAATACATGTTTACATGACTTATAGCACTTAGCGTTCCTTGTGAGCACCGAAAGAGCGCTTGTGGCGACTATGACACCTTGTGAGGTATTGTTGAGCCATTTATCATTTTTTTTGAGTTTTTGATGTCAGCTTAGAGTTCATGAAACTTTTCCTTTTTTTATTGGATACTCTTTGTACACTAGTCTCGGTTTTTGACTTGCTAGCCAAGAGGTGATATCTAGTGGGGGGATAGAAACTTAGGTCTTGTAGCCTACTCAAGATGTGAAGGCTGAGCCACCCCTAGAAATAGACTTAGTTCATGGACTACTGTTCGAGCTTAATTCACATGGGTGGTATGAAGACAATAAAATAAGTGTAATTATTGTCCTAATTGACCATGAAAAGAAAGAAACTGAAGAATGAGCAAAGGAAAGAAAAAGAGAAATAGAAATGCACTAGAACGAGGTGAAAAAAAAAATTAATACTTGCTCCAAACAAATACAATAAAAAATTCAGGGACATGACATATGTTCTCCACATATGAAGACTCTTCAATCACTTAATGCTTTAGATGTATTCATGCCTAGTTTGTGAATAAGTTTATTTAGGATGGCCTTGGGTGGACATGGCAAGTAGGTGAGAAGATGCTAGGGTGAAGGACCCGACACTTACAAATAGGCTGGATCCTTTTCAAACTAGTCCACTCCATACATTTAGCGTTTGTTCCTTGTAATATGTGGGATGTTTAATCACGACACTCCCCCTCATATATGACAAGCGAACTCATTCTTTTTGAGTGTTTTTGAGGGTATACCAGTTAGTCTGAGTCAAAACGACCATTCTGTAGGTGTCCACTAGTATCCTGGGTGTAACGAGCCATACACATTACACATACCTCAAGATTTCGCCTATTTATACTTAGATTTATATGACTAAATTAACTTTGAATTTTATTTTTGGTTAACTTCATGTGAGTATTTTGTTCTTAACGACTATATAACGATGAAACTTGCATGAGTAACTTGCTTCAGAGTTGCATGAATTGCATGAGCTCGTGTGTAATCTAGTTATATTCCTATATGTGATATGGCATGGTTGTACCATATGTGCATTCATTTAAAATTTATTGGAATTAGTATTTGTGGGTACCACCTTGGAATTCATTTACGTTATTTGATAGACTAGCAAAACGTTAGTTGGGGGGGTGTGATTACGCGCTTAAATTGTGTAATTAGGTGTTTTAATTCATGCATTAAGAATTATATTTTTAATTAAATGCCTAATTACTCTTAATATTTTAAGATTATGTTCTATTTATAATATTTGGGTTTTATTGAGTAATTTATGAATTTTTAGTATTTTTTATTGTAGGGCATTTATTGGAAGCTAAAACCAACATTACTTGGTAATCTAAGCATAACTTTCTCGTCCGAGCCCTAATCGAGATGATTCAAATTCTAGGAAAAGCTGAGGAAGTGCTCTATGACTTTCATGTTTTGAGTTTTGAGAGATATGGGCTTTAGGAAGGTCAAAATCCCCCTTGTTTTCTAGGAAACAAAAAAAAAAAGAAAGAAACAAAAAAGAAACAAGACAAGAAAAAAAAAATAGTAAAAAATAAATGTTTTGGGTTGGTTTGACCTTGCCATGCAGCCAGGTCCTCTCCCATGTGCTGGGCAATGTGTGCAAGTTGGGAGCCAATTTGGATTCAAAAAATTTTGAAAAGTCAAAGGGAGGAGCAGCTTTAAGGGAGTAGACAAAAGGTAGGGTTTGAGATTATTTTCTTTTAGAGTAGCTTTTTGGGGAGGAGGTGGTGGACGTAGACATGGTAGCAGCTTTTCTGCAAAACCTGACTAGTTCTTCTTTCTCTCTCTCTCTTCTCCGTTACTTTCTCATCTCTCTCTCTTTCTTTGAACTCAATTTTGTTAAAATTAATTTTATTGTTAAGTTTTTAATTTATTCTACGTTTGGATTAATTTTTGTTTAAACATAGTTTATTTAATTTTAGAAATTTCTTTTTACTAGATAAATTTCTATTTAAATCTCTCTCTCTTTCTCTCTCTCTCTCTCTCCCTCTCTCTCTCCCTCTCTCTCTCTCTCTCTCTCTCTCTTGCATTTAACTTCTTGTTTGAGCATTATTATTGTTAATTTTAATTTGTCCTCTTATTTAAAGTTTTTATAGGGATTTAATTATTTTCTTTGGGTGTTTTTATTATTAAAGTTGGTTTTTTTATTTAGAGTGTATTCTTGCTTGGGTTTACATTTAAAGTTAATATTTTTATTTAGTTGAATGATTGCAGGGTTTAGTTCTTTCATTATTCTAGCATTGAATCTGGTATTTATTTAAGTTATGTCATACATATTTAATTTTTAGTTAAAACTTAAATTCTATTGCAAAAACCTTAAACATCCAAGAAACTGAATCTGAACTGTGTTCAGTAAACTTTTCTTTTTACTTTTCTTTTCTTAATTTTTTTTGGAATTACATGAGTTTAGAATTAAAATGCATTCCCTAAGGAGACGATTTGGCCCTTAGGCTAAGTATTACACGACTGAACCCCATTTTCATCTCCTTTCTAAATCCTTTGGGGTATATCAACGACTACTGTAGGCCATTCCCCCTATCCTAGAGATATTCACTATACTCTAATTTTCTTTATTGCACTAGTTGGAGGTCACGTATCTTTAGCGGATTGAATTATCTAATTCATATGGAAATGTGGATAGGGTTTGTATAGTAACAATTGTTGGAAAGGGTGTAACCTCTTGGGGTGTATAACAGACGACCATTAGAGTTAAATTCATGACAGTCAAGGTAGTAGGATGGCATTGATGTAATACTCAACTATCATGTCTACCTCTATTAAATTCACCAATGGTCCTTTATGATTAGGCAGCAGATTGGTCTTAACATTTGGGCCTTTCAAGCTCGTTGTTTGTCTAAAATGTGACTAGCTTGGTGCCTATCATGTCTTGGATCTTGTGCCTAAACATCCAACACCGATCTATGGGTTGGCCAGGGGTTCCCATGTGCAAGTTACATATGAAGTTATGGTTTTGCCATTTACCTAAATTTGTGGTCCTTGTAGGTGTTAAGAGTAAAGACTCGAAAAATTAAAATGATTAAAATAATTAGGAAAAAATAATAAATAAAATAATAAATATAATTAATTAGTTAATTAAAATTATTAATCAAATATTATTAATTTGATGAATTAAATAAATAAATAGAAATAATTGGAAGAAAAAAAAAAGAAACAAAATTAATTGAAATAATATATATATATAGGTAAGTTATTATAATATATATATATATATATATATATATATATATAATATCTATAAGTTAAAGTTATATATATATATTTATATATAAAGTAACTTACGACTAAGAAGAAATTTTTTTTTTTTAAAGAACAGAAGGTTCACGCCCCCCCCCCTCTGCTCTCCTGTTGTGCGCGTCGCGCCTCTCTGTTTGTGTCTCTCTCTCTCTCTCTCTCTTAATTTCTCGATAAATTTCCAGCGGATCGGAAAACGGAAGGTGCCGTTGGATTCCTGGTTCAGCTGCCGACATTTCTACTAGAGCATATTTTTAGTGGGAACGGCTTAGACACTGCTTCTGGGATAAGATAATTTTTCCCCATATTTCTAATTTCTCTTTAAATATGCTATTAAATCGACGATCGGGTACCACCATGTGATCTTAGTTGCGATTGTTGTCAATTTGACGTAGGTAAACTTTCAATTAGGGTTTTCTAAGCCCCACTCCAAAGTGAGAGTGAGATTTGGGAAAATTGGCAAATTGATTATATTTGCGGGTATAACTGTTAATTTGAAAATTATGACCCTAGAAAATATTTAAATAGTATTTTATTTAGGGTTAATTTAAATGGAACTAAGAATTTAATTTCAGGGTTCGGGTGAGCATTGCAGGCATCTTTTCGTGGTCCTTAATGACGTAGTGCAAGAAATCAGGTAAGAGGAAAAATATATATTAAATCAGAATTTTTATAAATTTAATGAAAAATAAATTATGTTATATGCACATGTATATGTTTCGGTATGGGTTTAAAATGTCAGCTATTTAAATTATGTTTTTTTTTTTTTGAATTTAGGGCTGTTTATTAGATACGTATACATGAAAATGAACTAATGAAAGTGGAAAAATACTTTTAGGATAATTATGTAATAAATGAAAGGCATATTTTCAAAATATAAATGTTAAATGTGGGTTGGCTTATTTTATAAGAAATATATGTGTATGAATTTTACTGCTAATATGTGTAGCATGAGTAAAATAGAAATTTGTGCGGAATTACGTTATAAATACGAGATGTAAGATATACAGAAAATGAAATGAGTATGAAAATGATATATGAAATATGCTGCATGTGAGTGTTAATACAATCATGGAAACAACCACGGCTAAAAAGATGCCGGCCACAGCTGAAAGGATGCTGAAGCTAACCAATCACGGCTGAAAAGATGTCAACCACAACTGAAAGGATGCCAAAGCTAACCAATCACAGCTGAAAAGATGCCCACCATGGTTGAAAGGATGCCAAAGCTAACCAATCACGGCTGAAAAGATGTCGACCACGGCTGAAAGGATGCCAAAGCTAACCAATCACTGCTGAAAATATGTCGACCATGGCTGAAAGGATGCCAAAGCTAACCAATCACGACTGAAAAGATGTCGACCATGGCTGAAAGGATGCTGAAGCTAACCAATCACGAGTGAAAAGATGCCGACGATGCCTGAAAGGATGCTGAAGCTAACCAATCACGGCTAAAAAATGCCGACCAGGGCTAAAAGGATGCTGAAGCTAACCAACCATGGATGAAAAGATGCCATGTATTTATGAATTAAAATAAAAATGAGTATGAAATTAAAATGAAATGGAAAATGAACGAAATGGAAATGAAATGTGATGTGTGAACAATGCAAAATGGGAAAAAGTCATATAAAGTGAGACACTATGAAATGTCAAAGCCAAGAACATAAACATATGTGTATGAATGAATAATGAAAAAAAGAATAATGTATTATGATATCAGAAGTATTTATGTACGTAGAACATGTTACGTTTGGGCGGGGTGCACTCTTCGCCTGAGGGCTTGCTGAGTAAGGCGAGTGCACTAGTAGCTTCAGATGTGGCAGTAGCTGCATAACATATTAGGGCATAGGGAACCTACTTGTATGGGCAGGTAGATTTCCCTAACCTTAGGGCAAAGCGGTAAGCTATTGTTGAACGGTGTGAGTACGAGATCAATCTAACACTTGAGGGCTTACTGAGTAAGGTGAGTGCCCTGGTATGCTTTAGTAGTGACCTTAGGGTTACTTAAATGTCAGAGCAGAGGGGTGCTACTTGTATAGGCGGGTAATCACCCCTATTCTTGGGTAATCTCGTGGATTAAATCTCTGCATTTGTTTGAATAGGATCAGAAAATGATTTCAGAAATTATGTTAAAGATTTGTAAATGTTAAATTTTATGTTGATTATAAACTCATGTTAGCCACAAACTGTTTTAATATATTGTTTCTTCCCTTACTGAGATGTGTCTCACCCGAATATAAATGTATCTTTTTTTTAGGACCTCCTCGAGATCGAGCTTAGAGAGCTCGAGATTTTATAGTACTTTTGGAGGAAAAATGGTATAATTTTGATAATATTTTGGGAAATAAATATCTTATGTTTTATGTCTTTATGTTTTAAGGTTGTTGAGTAATGATTGTGAAAATACTGAAATATTTTGGGGGTCATGTACATTTCAAGAAATGCAGGTGATGGATGATTTATTATGGATTTTAGTTAGAATTAGTAAACTCTGGTATTATGTTAAATAGAGATTATATTTATGTTTTCCGCTGCGTATATCATGAATTATGGATTATCAAGATTTTATCAGGTATAACGCGCTGGACTCGGATTTAAGGGTTTGGGGCGTTACATTAAGGTTATCCATCCCTAAGCATGGAGTTTCTTGAAGTGTTCGAACATAGGCAGAGGTAGCACTGTGAATTCCTACCTAGGTTTGGGTTCTGATCACTTTGGGCCTAGATTTGTCTGATTATACATGTCAGCTTAGACTTTATAGATAGGAGAGGGTTGATTGGCAAGTACGTAAGTAGCTAAGGAGTAGTTGGTCGGGATATGTGCATGATAAGGTAATTATTTCCTATTCTTCCTACTTACCATGTTGACTTCCTCTTCTTTCCTATCCTTTTTCCCATAGGAGACACTTTTCAAGTGTGATTCCCTTATATAGGGTGCGACATAATCCACTAACTTTACTATTTTCAATCCAACTTACATTCTCACCCATGGCAACTACCACTATAAAGTTTGTTAGGTTAAGATTCAGCAACTTATCAAAATATATGCCCTGGAAGGCACCAACCAATACTTCCACCATGTGTTTGTTGTCCGAAGGCAGCCACACTTGAGTTGACTTTTCTCTCCATCTTTGTGCAAACTCCTAGAATGTTTTCATTTTCTTCTTTTCCATGTCTTGCAATTGTGACTGAGTGAAGGATATATTAGTGTTGACCTGTATTGAAGCATAAAAACGATAGCCAAGTCTTTCCACCTCTATATCCTACTCTTGTCCAACGTCGAATACCATCAAAGCATTGGTCCAGTTAAAATCTTGTGAAGTGCATATATCAACAACATATGGTTCTTTGCGTATATCATCATCTTTCTTACGTACATCTGTAGATAGGTCTTTGGATAGCCTGTCCCATTATACTTCTCAAATTATGGTGCCTTAAACTTGGATGACATGATTACATCAGTGAACAAGCATAGCTCCTCAAACTTAATGTTCCCTCTATAGTCTTGTATCCCTTGGATGGTTCTCTACTGCTCTTTAAGGTAAGCCATCTAACCGCTCAGAAGACTCCTCTACAGTAGGTGCCTTAGAGATGAGTGTTGGCGACACTGGAAGCTAGAAGAAGGTATCTCTAACTTGGTTTTCTTGTCAAGATAGGGGATTGTGGCCTAGTACTACCTTCCCTTTAATTAAAGCCATTATGTATGCTATGGAATTTCCAGACCCTCAAACCTCCTATATATAGCTCCCTTTCCATTCTAGTACCCCCTGTGTGTCCATATCTTTGGCTCTTGATCGAATGAGTATGGGATCACGAGTGATGGTTGGGGTTTTTTTTTTTTTCAAATAAGGAATTTTGCACAAATATTTATTAGAAGGAAAAAAGCACAATAAATAAGTGAACATAGAGCAAACAAATACTTTTATATAACACATAACAGAAAAAAAATCACATTATTTAGATTAGCAATGTCACTTTGTCTATTGTAACTATTTTATAGCCATTATGGAGATATTGTCTCGCGAGGGTCATACGACTTCATTATTCATAAATTCAAAAGGAATTACATAACCCATAAAAGGTTTCTATAGTCATCTTCCCAATCTTCGTTGCTCGGTATTAGCCTTCTAAGACCAATACACATTTGTAGTTTCTTTGAAGTGCTTCAAGGCATCTGATAGGAATCCACAAACTTTACTATTAGTAGTGGTCGAATACAAACTATTCCATAGACATTCAACTTTTGGGAACATGATCTAGGCTATCTTTCCCACGTATCATGATAGGGAGTCTACCAATGCCATCCACTCCCACTTGGCATAGTGGACCTCCATCTTGTAGGTGACCTTGATTATGGCCTCTGTGTAGAAGGTATGGTGAGAGACTAGCTACTCATTCTGCAGCTATATCTTGAGGTCAAATAAATTGATGCATATATCCTACTCATGGACCGATCCTCTAATATATAGTTTCCAGATCCTACTTCCTCAGACCTTCCCTCAAGATTCGATTCATGTTTTCCACGAACCCTACCCATTCCTCCACTTCTTTACCTCCTTATACCCTTTTAGCTAATTCCTTATTTTCTTCTTTGAGCTCCCTTTTCGTTTTCTTCGGGCCTTTTTTTTTTCTTGCATGACATTGACCTTCTACTAAATTTCTTATTGGGTGTCCACTTTTTCCTCCAGTTGCTCTTGTAACAGCTCATTTCTACTTGTAGTATCCCATATTTCTCTTTCATTTTTCATTTTTTGTTCTCCTATTCTTAATAATAAAACTCTTGTCGTGCCTAAAACTCTTTGTAGTAGCATTTAGATCATCAAACCTACGTAGAGGTTTTTTTGGCCCATAAGAAGGTTATTAGTGACGGTTTAAAACCATCACTAATAAGTTTGGTGACATTTCTATCACTATTAGTTGCGGTTTGAAATTAGTCGCTATATCTACGGTAACTAATACTTATTAGTGATGAATCTAGAAACCATCACTAATACTGCACTTTTAGTTCTGGTTTTATTTCGTCACTAAAAGCCTAAGACCGTCACTCTAAAGTCTACATTTTCTCGGCTCAAAATCATCACTAAAGCCCAAGTATTAGTGACCAATTTGAGAACCGTCACTAAAAGCTTGTCCCAGGAGCATTAGTGACGGTTTAGTGATTGTCACTAATAGGCCACCTATTAGTGATGGTTATTAAACCGTTACTAATACTTCGACTTTAGTGACGATTTTGATCGAAGAAAAATGTAGATTTTATAGTGACGGTCTTAAACTTTTAGTGATGGTGTAAAAACTGTCACTAATGCTTTCTCGTGCTATTATTAGTGACGGTTTGAAAATTGTCACTAATACCTTTAAATAATTATTATTTTTAAAAAAGATTCTTGTAAAAATCTATAATTACATTTTAGCATACATAAAATTAAACTAGAATTACTAAAACATTCATTAATTATTCAAAATTAAAAGAAAACTTGTTCAAAATTCAAATACATACAAATACAAATTCAAATTAAAATATAAAAATTAATTATGTTCAGATAACAAAAAATACAGGAAAAGTCAAAAGTTGTGTGCATTTGAGTGTAGTGCCTGACATCGTCATAGTGCTGTGAGAGCCACAAACCCTATAAAGTAATACTTATACAAAAAATTAGTATACAATTTTTTAACAAATATGTATACTATAATTAAAAATGATTTGATAGCAAAATGATCGGATATTTAGACATAGTTAAAAAAAAATGATACAATTGTAAATAACTAAGTTTGATTAGTTGGAATTAACTCCACTCGGTTCAGACCTTATATGCCTGAATTGTAAGTCAAGTGCTTAAAATGTATGCCCGAATTGTAAGCTAAGTGCTTAAAATGAACTAAGTTTACTAAGTTTATTTATATTCTAACTTTGCTTCTAAGTGGGGAAAAAGCTCCCGCGGAGGATTTTTTGCAGATCGTTTGCTCCGGCACGTCTAGGACAATGTGATAGATGTGTCAAGAGTGACGCAATTTAGTTTGGACCTCGTATGCTTAAATTGGACACCTGGGTGTTTAAAATGAACTAAGTTTACTATGTTTGTATTCTAACTTTACTTCTAAGTAGGGCAAAGGCACCGTCAACTCTAGCACATCCAAGCAAATGTAACGGACATGTTGGGATTGACCCTACTCATTTTGGACCTCGTGTGCCCAAATTGAACACCATGGTGCTTAAAATGAACTAAGTTTACTATGTTTGTATTCTAACTTTGCTTTTAAGTGAGAAAAAATCTCCTGGGGATGAGTTCTTGGGCACCGTCAGTTCCGGAACATCTAGGTATATGCGATGGACATGTCGAGATTGACCCCATTTAGTTTGGACCTCGTATGTCCAAATTGGACACTTGGGTCCTTCAAATGAACTAAGTTTACTATGTTTGTATTCTAACTTTGCTTCTAAGTGGGTAAAAAGCTTTTAGGGAGAAATTTTTAGGCACCATTAGCTCCGGTATGTCCAAATCAATGTGACAAAAATGTTGGGACTAACCCCATTCAGTTTGGACCTTGTATTCCCAAATTGGACACCTAGGTGCTTAAAATAAACTAAGTTTCGTATGTTTATATTATAACTTTGCTTCTAAGTAGGGAAAAAGCACCCGGGGAGAAGTTTTTGGGCACCGTCAGCTGTGACATGTGCAAGTCAATATGACAGACGTGTTGAGATTGACCCCACTCAGTTGGACCTCGTATGCTTGAATTGGTCACCTTATTTTTTAAAATGAATTAAGTTTACTAAGTTCGCCTCTAGAAGCATAATTTTCAATCAGGGGGGGGGGAGTTTTTGGGCACCATCAGCTTTGGCATGTCCAACTAAATGTGATGGACGTTTTAGGATTGACCCCACTTAGTTTGGACCTCGTATGCCCTAATTGGACACCTGAGTGCTTAAAATGAACTAAGTTTACTATGTTTGTATTCTAACTTTGCTTCTAAGTGGGGAAAAAGGTCCCAAGGAGGAGTTTTTGGACACCATTAGCTCTCGTAGGTTCAAATCTATGTGATGGATGTGTTGGGACTAACCCCATTCAGTTTGGAGCTCATATGCCCGAATTAGACACTTGGGCACTTAAAATGAACAAAGTTTACTAAGTTCACCTCTAAGAGCATATTTTTCAATCGGGGAGGAGGTTCTAGGCACCGTCAACTCCATCATGCCTAGCTCTATATGACGGACATGTTGGGACTAACCCCACTCATTTTGGAACTTATATGCCTGAATTGGAAACCCGAGTGCTTAAAATGAACTAAGTTTACTATGTTTGTATTCTAACTTTGCTTCTAAGTGGGGAAAAGGGTCTTCGGGAGGAGTTTTTGGGCATCGTTAGCTCTAGTATTTTTAGGTCAATGTGATAGACATGTCGGGATTGACTTAACTTAGTTTGGACCTCATATGCCTGAATTGGACTCCTAGGTGCTTAAAATAAACTAAGTTTACTATGTTTGTATTCTAACTTTGCTTCTAAGTGGGAAAAAAGCTCTCGAGGAGGAGGTTTTAGGCATTTTCAGCTCTGCCATGTCCAGGTTAATGTGATGGAAGTGTCGGGACTGATCCACTCAGTTTGGGCCTCGTATGCCTGAATTGGACACCTCGGTTCTTAAAATGAACTAAATTTACTAAGTTCGCCTCTAAGCGCATAATATTCAATTGGCAAGAAGTTTTTGGGCACCATTAGCTTTGGCGCATCGAGCAATGTGAAGGAAGTGTCATAACTAACCTCACTCAGTTTTGATCTTGTATGCACGAATAGGATACTGAGTGCTTATTATGAACTAATTTTACTATATTTGTATTCTAACTTTACTTCTAAGTGGGTTAAAAGGTCTCAGGGGATTTTTTTTGGGCACCATAAGCCTCCCCCCCCCCCCCCAATGTCTAGCTCAATGTGATGGACGTGTCGAGACTGACCGCACTCATTTTGGACCTTGTATGCCTAAATTGGACACTTGAGTGCTTAAAATGAACTAAGGATATGTCAATTTGGACCTTAGGGAAAACTTTTTGGGCACCATCAGCTCCCACACGTCTAGATCAATGTGACGGATATGTCAAAATTGACCCCACTCAATTTGGACCTCGTATGCTCAATTTGGACACTATGGTGCTTAAAATAAACTAAGTTTACTAAGTTCACCTCTAAGCACATAATTTTCAATCAAGGAGGATTTTTTGGGCACCGTTAGCTCCAGCATGTCCAGCTTAATGTGACAAATGTGTCAAGATTGACCCTGCTCCTTTTGGACCTCATATACCTGAATTGGGCACCTGAGTGCTTAAAATGAACTAAGTTTACTATGTTTGTATTCCAACGTTACTTTTAAGTGGGGAAAAAGGTCCCTAGGAAAATTTTTTGGGCACCGTCAGCTCCAGCATGTCCAGCTCAATGTGACAGACGTGTTGGGACTAACACAACTCGGTGTGGACCTCGTATGCTTGAATTGGACACTTGTGTTGACCTAGTTGGTCATATCCCGTTTTGATTATGACAAAACCAATGTTTCTTACCTATGCATTGAATTTCTTGAACATGTTTATCCTTACATGCACCGATAATAGGAATTCAAGAAAGTCATATAGACTATAAAGATCAAGCTTCATATATGGCATCTGAAGAAGCGAAAGAATGAAGACCTATTTGATATTGTATATCCATTCATTTTTTAAGTGGCTTGTAACATAATATAGTCTGTAATAGTTGCATTAAATGCATGAGACGATTATATGCCCAAGACCGTAGAATGACCTTAGGGTCGGTCAACCGACACCGGATTTTTGGGACTAAGTAAAAAGTCCTTAGATAGACTCTAGGTCCTTGCACAAACACTTAGGAAAGTCCCCATTATCACATATGCTATCAGGGGAGGCTTTTGAATTAAAACAAGACTTAAGGTATGAAAATAGTGAGGCTTCGGGCGACCGAACCTAGCAAGTCAATTTGCCTCGGTCGACCGAACCGTGGATCGGTCAAAAAGTTGACCTGGATTCGGGTGACCGAACTCAAATGACTTGAGTGTCCACGGTCAACCAAACTTGTACCTTGTACTTTTCCATCATCCCCGAGCGCTGACTCGTTTTGAGTTGTGCTTCCAAGTGCAGAAGTGTCAAGTTGTATCAAGGATGAGTCCAGGATCGTATTCCACAGGGACCACTGAGTATCAAAGTATTTATGAAAGTTTAGTGCAATCCTGTTGCTGTAAAATGGGGTTTGAAAATCTTTTTGGTCTTTTATGATTTTGAAAACAGTAAACAAAATGGGAGGTATTTGAGAAAAATGCTAAAATGTGACTGAACTTTTATCGAATTTCCAAAAAAATAAACCTACTAACGCAACCAAACTAAACAGATTAACTGAAACAATTTACCAAACACTCGGGCTACGGGCTCAACGTCTGTTTGCTTCCACCGTTTACTAATTCACTAGGCCTTACTCCTCTTCTTGTTAATCCAATCAAGGTATTAATAAGATGAAATTTTATTACTAAAGCTCGAGTAAATTTGCCACATCCGAACAGATGAAAATAAAAACTCTCATTAAGCATCAACCAAATTTCATATAAAAATTAGTTGATGAAAATCCTAGATTAAATCAAGGTTTTGATGCGCCTAACGTCAACAACAAAATAAGAAATAAGAGCTAGTGATTTATCAACGATGCATTCAATTTTCAGTTTTAACCAAATAAAAGTTTATGAATAATATCATAGGAGAACTAACAAACCATGGAAAGCAAACGACATTGACCCACAACCCGAGTTACCGAACTTAGCCCCTCATGCTTGCAATCCCAATTTTTCGGGTCAAATTAATTCCATAGTAAACCATTGCAATAATAAAAGAAAAGACAACAATTTGAAAGAATAATAAACTATAGGTATACTAATACTAAAAGAGCTAATTAGTCCACCCTATAATCATTCCCAACATTAGCTTAAATGTATATTCGATTAAACAACTTAAAGTAGTCTTGAATCATTCAAAATAACAAACTAAAAAGAACAAGAATTTAATCAATTCATAAACTACTCAAATAATAAAGTGAAGAAAAATATTCAATCTAATATTAAACTAGACAAATAATGTATTGAAACAACCATAAAAAAAATATCTAAACAAGAGAGAGAGAGAGCGAGAGAGAGAGAGAGAGAGAGAGAGAGAGTGGAGGCTATGAGAAGTTCCCCAACACAATAGCTACTACTACTGCGTTCGTCCTTGTGCAGCCATCCACAATGCCCATAGCAGCCCCCCACACGACTCTCCTTGAAAACCGGCCAAAAAACCCTAGAAAACTAGTTTTTTTTCTTTTCCTTTTCAAGCCCCTTTCTTTGACTTTTCAAAGAAAAAAAAGAAAAAAAGAAAAAAACACAAACTCACCCACACACCTAGCGCCCAGCACTCAAAAGAACGACCCGGCTGTATGGCCGGGTCAAATCAACTCATTTATTTCTTTATTTATTTTTCTTTCTTTTTTTGTTAACATATAATCGGTTCTGAACTTTCAAAACAAATTTTTACCTAGTAAACGTCTATATCTTTCAAAACTAGAAGCATGAAAATTGTAGAACTCTTTTTCAGCTTTCCCCAAAATTTTGAATCGTCTCGATCATAGCTTGTACGAGAAATTTACGCATGAATTACGAACTGGTGCCGGTTTTGACTCTTGGGAATTTTCCTACGATAAAAAATTACCAAAAATTCATAAATTGCTCAATAAAACTTAGAATTCTAACATATGACACTTTGTTAAAATATTAGACGTAATTAGGCATTTAATTAAAAATATAAGCTCTAATGACCGGATTAAGATGCCTAATTACGCAGTTTTAGCGCGTAATCTGATGCCCAAACTTACAGTTCATTTTACCCTCGGGCGACTGAACTTGGTAGTTCGGTAAGCTGAACTATGGTTTAGATGATCGAACCTTGAACATAATGGAAAGTGCCTTTGGTCAGCAAACCAAACCTAAACTCAAGCACCCAAACTTCAAAAATAACTTTTTCTGTTGTGTTTGTTCGAACGTCTGAACTGTAGATCAAGCTCCTGAAACTCTCGAGTTGTTTTAATTTTTACCACGATTAAGAAAGGTTAAATAGGGTTAATTTTGTTAATCATTTTTAAAACATCTTTAATAATTACCCCTTTGTCCCCAACAGTCAAAATTAAGCCTTTCTCTATATATAGGGGCTCATTTACTTGGATTAGTGACGATTAGCAATATCAATTGGCCAAAAATCCTCTATATTTTCAAGATAATATTTTTCATACTACTAAGCCCATACACTCTTTGCTTCTTATTCCTTTGAGAAATCCAACTTTCTAAGAGTGTTATTGAGTGATTCTTGTTGCTAAAACCCTCATTGGTTTGGATTGATTGTTTATTTTATTGAGAGTTCTTAACTAGGATTTTTCCCCGTATTTAACCAATAAATCTTTGGTTAGGAAAAATCTTAGAGCTAAGTGGGTCTTTGCAGTATCTTTGCAAGACTCATTAAGGCTAATATTTTTGGCGTGCAAAAATATTTTTTCACAAGCTTATATTTTTCAAATATCTCTTAAGCTATTATTTTGTGAAAAATTTTGTTTGAGATATTTTGAATATTCTTGTTGAAATACCTTGTAACTTGTGCTAATTGATTTACCTTGATTATTTGTTTCAAAGTTTGGTTGGGAATACACTCTAGATCTTGATTGTATATTTACATTAGATTGAGTGTTTAACACACATTATTAAGCACCGATCATATTTACTATCATATGTGCTTGCATTATTATTTGGACTGTATTGTGGTGCATATCTGCTTGTTGAGAAGCATATTTCTGTGTACGCAAAAATTACATTTGTTGTATTCCAGGTGTGGGCTTGAAGAGGGAAACTAGCCCTGTTGAATAGTTCTGGATTGGCTTAGATCCAATTAGGAAAGTTAGGTGCACCATCCTAATAAGGTGCGAATGTAGGTTGAGGTCAGCCCTGTGAATTGACTTGGTTGTATTAGGTGTCGCTCCACCCGTTAAGTGAGCTTTATAGTGGAATCCTTGTGCTAGTAAGTCAAGGCAAGGACGTAGGCACTTTGACTGAACTTCGATAACATATCGTGTGTGCATTTTACATTTCTGTAAGTTATTTACCGCACGTGTATGTTTTGTTGTGAATGATTAGATTTATAATTGCATAGACAGACCCTAGGTTGCATATTACTGTAGTTAGACTAGTTAACCTATGAAAGAATTTTTAGATCTCCAATTCACCCCCCTCTTGGGATTGCACCAAAGTCAATAACTTGGGTGCTTCAAATCAAATAAGTTTACTAAGTTCACCTATAAGTGCATAATTTTCAATCAAAGAGGAATTTTTTGGCACAATCAGCTCCAACACATTGAGCTCAATGTCATGGACGTGTCTGAACTGACCCTACGCGGTTTGGACCTCGTATGCCTGAACTGGACACCTGAGTGCTTAAAATGAACTAAATTTACTATGTTTGTATTCTAACTTTGCTTTTAAGTGGAGAAAAAGCTCCTAATGAAGAGGTTATGGGCACCGTCAGCTCCGATATATCCAAGTCAATGTGATCAACGTGTTGGGACTGACCCCACTTGATTTGGACCTTGTTTGCCTGAATTGGACATTTGGGGTGCTTCAAATCAACTAAGTTTATTAAGTTCGCCTCTAAGCACATAATTTTCAATTAGGGAGGAATTTTTTGGCACCCTTAGCTCTAGCACGTTGAGCTCAATGTCACAGACATGTCGAAAATGACCCCACTCGGTTTGGACCTCGTATACCTAAATTGGACACGTGAGTTCTAAAACCCACTATGTACTTAGGGTTGGGTGAAAGTGAGTCGATGTAACTCTTAAGTTACATACTCTTGAAATAAATCTATTTGAGCAACTTGACGAGTCCAAAAAGTTTGAATTTCATAATACTCCATACATACCTAATTGACCTTAAGTGAGTTTCTATAATTTTATTACCTACCATACTATATATTTTATATATAAAATATTAGGTGCATCTAGGGTTAATGGTTAAGCGCTTGAGTGATTGATTTAACCTCCATTTGATTCATAATGAAATTATTCTTTCATTCATTAGTGCATAGAGACTTTATAATATCAACTCTATTAGTGAAGTAGAATTAAGCTGAGAATTGAATGCAGTAAATTTGAATGGAACTAAAACAAGATAAGTTGAAAATTAAATGTAGTAAAAATCTGAATCGAAATATAAAAATTAAACATATTGGGTCTTCATCAAAGTTGGAAGACGATGTTGTACACCTTTAAGGTCACTTCCTCCATTGACATAATAACTGCTTTGGTGATCGTCAAGAGGAGGAGCGACTTGCATCATCTCGACGAGTTTGGCACAACAGTTGTTCGATCTCTGCTTTCAAGTTCTTTATGGCTACCAACTCCGCTCCCCAGGTGGACACATGTTGTTTTAACTCCTAGTTCTCTGCTCCCCAAGTGGACAACTATTTTCTTAACTCTTAGTTCTCCATTTCCACCGTCTTTAGCATAACAACCATCTCCTCCACTCGAGACTTGGCAGCTCGATACATTTGGTTAATCTCAGCATGAGAAGCCGTATTTGAAGATGATGTTGGGGCTACATATCCACTCCCAAGCCCATTCAACCAATCCCCCGCTCGTTCCCCAAGCACCTGAGTGCAGTTCTCGTCATATGTCTGTGGTTGACTACCCTCAGGAATGGGTCCATCCCTCATCTAGACCATCTTTGCCTATTTTCAGTAATAAAAATGTAGAAAATGAATAAATAACAATACAACTTTGACGTTTTGAATTCAATAATAAACTAACAACTATAATTGACCTAGATGTTTGCTCTGAGCACCATGGCACTAATCCCTTAATGGCCTTTGATGTGTTCTCTGATAAAGGGATGACCTCGGCTACAATTCTCCAGTGACAAGATCATGCTACATTATAATATAAAACGTCATATTAACAACTTAAGAAGTGTAAAAATAAATAACACTTGTAATGTATTAGTGGATAGGTTTATAGAGATTACCTTTCGATGATTCACAATTAACTTTGACCCGCTATAATATATAGCATCTAACTTGCTGTGTTTCTCAACATTTTTCTTCCAAATATCCTACATAAAAGATGTAATGAGTCTATAATTGAAATAGAAACCAAAAGGTAATTTTAGTGCGATGAATACATCACCTGATAATAAGGGTCACGGAAATGGTGACACGCCACCTTCCAATCCTCGTGGGAGGTCTTATTGTACGAGTGTCATTCGGCCTCATCTCCCATCGCCTTAAAATGCTCATGCATTTTGTTGCAATAGCTCTTAAATCAAGCACACAATTGCACGTTCACCACTTTTTTGACATAGTCTACGGTGAAAATGTCTCTATCAAACTTTTCCTACTTATGAAATACATATAGAATGTTAGGCAGTTAATTATGTAGTATATTAAAATAAAAATAAATGGTTTAGGGTTACTTACCAAGATGAGCTCACAGAGAACCAAGCACTGAGCCTCAGTCACCTGTGGCCAAGTAAAGCAGGTGAATGGAGCATATTTTTGGCATATA
This sequence comes from Malania oleifera, assembly GCF_029873635.1. Taxonomy (NCBI): domain Eukaryota; kingdom Viridiplantae; phylum Streptophyta; class Magnoliopsida; order Santalales; family Ximeniaceae; genus Malania; species Malania oleifera. Next base: position 88,140,738 of record NC_080427.1, on the reverse strand, counting down.
ATATTGAGCTCCTATGACCAGGCCATGTACCAATTGTCCAACGGTTCCATGTAGCTTGGAGGAATGTCAATCCATATCCATTGCCTAGTTCAGTCTAGGTGCCGTGGAGCATTGTGTTCTTTGCTATACCACGGCCTGATCTCGTTGCCATTGTCGTTGAGGTCGATGTTGAAAGAAGAGTTAAAGAATTCATTATTGATACACGTGTACGACAATCAATATATTAATATCAATAAAAATACTTATAATTTTTCCAACGCTACTCATAATGGTGGATAACTCACCCTGGGTCTAATCCCCAGCTAATGGATGCATGTTGATTTGGGTTCTCGAGGGCTCGGACGGTGTTGTATCAGCACTGACGTGCTCTGTCGGTTTTAAGGATGATGCGTCATCCTAGTGGGATGTCGTCGTGGAAAGCCTAGATTGAACTAAGCGATGACATGATTACAAAATAATATAAAGTAAATATAAGAAAAATGGATAGTAAATGGATGCATAGTAAATATATTTTCAGTTATTTACACATATTAGATACATGGTGAAAGCATAACATGCTTACCCTCTATACATCCTCAATATCGGTATCATCCTCATTTTCTATCATGTCCTCCTCCTCACTACAGTACTCAACTAGTTTCATCTTCCCCATCAGTTTCATCTTGTTGATGAAGTCAACATGTACAGAAGGGTCATTTCCAATGTCAACAGTCCCTATGTGATCTGTCGTGGCACCAACCCTATTCAATGGTATAAGATCGACTTCTTCCTTAGTAACATTGAAAGTAGATTGCATTATTGCACTGATACATAGCTCATGTTATCGGAAAGCATCCTCTTTGACACTCATCTCCCCATCTGCAACTTCTGTAATATCATACAAATTGTGGAGAGGAATTTTTTGGGCCACATGTCATTCACCCTTCAATTTTGTGTTCTTAAGGTAGAAAACTTATTCTGCCTGTGTCACTAGCACAAAAGGGTCATTTTGATACCATATCTTACTAAAATTGACACTGGTAAACTAGGCATCTGGTAGGCTCGCCAAGGCTTGGGTCCTTAACTACCAAAAATAATATTTATAAAACCTAACTTAATCCCAAGTTCAGTAGAAAATGGGGGAAGTCGGGTATCGATCCATGGGGATTAGAGTGTAGTTATCAACCACTTCCAAAATAGTTTATTAAAGCTTTGTATAAAAATAAGTGAAAAGGTGGGATTTTTGTGGTGTAAAGGTGGGGTTTTTCTAACAGTCCTAATGAAAGCACGTAAAATCTAAGTTAACCCTATTCCTACAAAGTAGTGCTCAATCATGGATTTGACCTAGGATTTCGTGTGTGTAATCTAAGTTTAGTAAGTTTACTATATCAGACTAATTGAAAATCAACTAAACATTCCAAGGAGCCATTCAATGGCATAGGGTAATAAGGGTGCACCAATCGTCTGGAGCATGGTCGGGAACCATAGTATATGGTTGCCTCACTAGTGCTTGGGTCCTTAACTACCACAAATAAAATTTGTACTACCTAACTATTCCAAATTCAGTAAAGTGAGTAAGTTGGGTGTCAATCCACGAAGACTTAAAACGCAGTTATGAGACCTCTTCTGAATTAGTTTACTAAAGCCTTGTTATGAAAAGAAATAAAAAGATGATGTTTTTGGTTTTGTTTTCTATCCAACTATTGAAAAGCATTTAAATGAAAGCATGTAAATAAACACTACTAGAAAGCAAGTAAATTTCTATGTTACCCTACTCCTACAAAGTGATGTTGATGGTTGAATTAGGCATTGGACGCCATGCCTCTGACAATGCTCCTTCAGGCTTCCATAGAAGTACTAACCCAAAAATCTCAGGCCAAAGCGGGAGAGGGATGTATGAGGGCACGAGGTAGCAAGGATACACCAACTGTCTGGAGCACGGTCAGGAATCGGAGTATACCCTGTCTCAATGATCCCATACACCTCTGAGGAATCCGTAGGCAACTATTTCCCCCTGATGGAAATGTAGTAGTGCTTATCCTTATCTGCAACCTTTCATCACACACACAGCAGTAAATCAAAAGAAAGTAAAGAAAGTAGTAAATGGAAAGTAAGTGAAAATATCATTCCTTTGCATTCATCAGGTCTGTTACTAACACCAGGAAGTACGAAAGAAGACCATGTAATATACATTGAAAAACACACGAACGCCGCTGGTTTTCATAGGCCGTCATACACTTCACGCACAGACCATAAATCTACACTACTCCTAATCTAACTTGGCTCTCAATGACATCCTAAGTCTGTCACTAACCTAAAAGAGGCAAAAGAGGAATCCAGAGCTTGTGTTCGTAGCGAATACTTATAGGCTCTGGGGTTTACAAGGTTTTTTTTTACAAGTTAAAAAAATTTGCAGCAAATATCACACAAAAGATCATCGCTGTCGACCAAGTCACCCCTCAGTCATTATTGTGTGTGCCCTAGTCAAGACTCGCGGGAAATCAGGCATTCGAATTGTTTATGTCCTTGACTACATTGTTCCTTAGGGTCTTGTTGGTCGAGATGATGGTTAAGTCTTGTAGGATCTCGATCTTCACAAAATCTCAAGAGCACAAGACCAATTAGTTTAAGAACCTCAGAAGCCTCATATTCCATATGCACAGTTGATTATGGTCATACGTATGAAGAAAACGGTTAATTTAGGTGACCTGGATGTGCATATTTAGATTGGCGAGGTCACCACAGAGAAAACATGGGGCCAGAGCTTGAGTTTAGTGGCCACTACTTGATTAAAGGTGAATAAGTGAGCACCCTTTGAAGGTGCTTAGGGGTCCGAGTTGCTAGCACCAAAATTTTGTTATGAAATCAAGGATGAGCCCACACACCCACCAGTTCCACCTCCTCGTCTTGCACCAAGAAAGAAGGGGGGGATGACAGACGCACCTTTCGTAGCACTATCTCTACTAGTATCCCCCTCTGTACCTCAGGCGGGGGATGACTTGGGCCGTCTACACCATGATTTTGAGCTCCTTCGTTCCGAGATGGTGGCGACACAAGGAGAGATGCACCACAGTTTTCAATCTATCTTCGAGATTCTTCGTATCAGCTTGCCATAGGTCATAGAGTTAGTCATTCTTCTAGGATTCACTACTGCGACAGAGTCAACCGCAGCCCTAACTCCCTCTCTTGCATCCTCTGCCTCTTCGCTTTGTTCCCCATCTCCTATAGCTTGACCAATGGAATGTTTGCCAACCCATCCATATCTCCCTCCTCACACCACTTCACTAGCAAACCTGAAGATTACGATTGAGGTTGAGTCTTCTGGAAAGGGGGAAGAGGAGACCCTTCCTGTATAGCTCCTGTCACTTGCTACCACCGCGGGCGAGCCTTAGTCCCCCATAAATTCTATGGAGGTGCCCGCCCTTCCAGAGCTAGTACCTGAGTTGTCAGCTCCTCCACCACCTATCCCATTCATGACCACAACCCTGATTCTGCTGGTGGAAATTCCTAGGACCTTTGTATCTCTTCAGGTCCAACCTTTTCCCATTATCAAGAGGTATGGTATAATTCGTCCTAGGGACGTCCCCTTACCATCTACTTCATCTACTCAACAGGTGACACTTGCACCTGTCCCGCAGGCCCTTGCTCGGGTGCCATCTCCTGCTCCCACTTCACATGTTTCGTTGGCTATATCTAGCACTCTTTCTAAGGACGAGGAGGCTACTTCAAGTGCCCATTCGAACAAGGCTTGCCTATTTGAAGTGGGCACTCCTTATGATGCATCTGGTGATCTCAGGGATGGAAATTTTGACAATGACACTAGCAAGTCCATTAAGGAGGATTAGGTTTTGGGTTGGTCATTTAGGATCCATCTTGCTCTTACTCTGCATTTGTATTGTACTAATGCACACCTTTTGCTTCTTCTCTTCTCTTTCCTTTTCTTTTCTTTATTTTCTTTTATATAGCACACCATGCTGTTGGGAAGGTTGTACCTATGTTTTTTCGTTCTATGCCTATGATTAATGAAAATTACATGGTGTTTTTGGTTTACGTGTCTTTTGTGCTTCAATGTACTATTACATGCTTGCTATTACTTGATTGTATGTGTTTATTATTGACGTAGGTACACTTCTTAATTTCATAGCTCCATGCAGCGTTTCCTCTCCCATACATTTCAGTTTCTTTCTTTCCATAC